>NC_056523.1:110442952-110455291 GCF_019175285.1 Sceloporus undulatus | reverse complement strand
TGTATTTTATTGTGTCTGTTGTTGTGTGCCTTTTGTCTAAAAGAATGTCAAAATCTCCTCCATATTGATTTTTTGGAATAAGGATTTATATTAATTTTTAATTTTTTTTAATGTTTCTGGCTTTTGATTGGTTGTGCCCTCCATTTTTCTTGAATGTCCTACATTTTGGGGCAAATTTTGTCCTACATTGTGTCCTACATTTTTTCTATGTTTTGTCCCAGTTTGGTGGTAGCAAATTATGGTAACCCTATCTGCATGAGCCAAATAAAACAGCTTCTTTCCATCATCTTGGTGAGGAATCCAGACAGTACATGGCCCAATCCCAAAGTCTGGTGCAAACAGTCTGGATCACATCTGGCCCATTCAGTGTCAAATCCATTGTATACCTCTCTTAAAACTCCCTTTTAGCTCCAGATCTTCCTGGAAGACCCAGAGGCCTTCAGTGCAACACTGGGTGGCTGTTTAAAATGCATCCTGTTATGCTGCATGGCATGGCAGCAGCGGCAAGTCTGAGGTTAGAATGAGACACCCAGCCATGTGACTGAGGCTGGATGCATTATAACCTGTGGGCAAATGATTCATCGCTACTGCAGCCACACCAAGTGCCACAGTGGGACGTGCATGCAAACTGCTGCCCTGCATCACAACTAAAAGTGGGGAGGTTGGGGCAGCAATGGGGCCAGGATACTGCAGACTGCTCCTGGAATATCTTGGCCCGTGCAGATACCACCGTGGCATAACTAACATTGCACATTCAGCCTTCATGTAGAGGCGGTAACTAACATGAACCTCAGGCTCAGCAGTGGCCATAAGCATTAGTATTGGACCTACTGTCTAAGGATTGCTTCCATTTGAATTCTGGGCTATTGAGAGTTATTCCTAATGTTCATTAAGATCATTTTATTATCTCAGGTACGATTTCCCCAGTACCTACACAGGGTCACCAAAAGAGTTAGAAAACTAATAAATAATATCATCTTGTTCACATATTTTAGAACAGCAGCTCGTGGAATCACTTTAACTGCTACAGCTGCAGTGGATGAAAAAGAAATTTTCTTTTTTTATTTTTAAAGTCAACACCTCCTGGTGAGATTGGGTGATTTTGCTTCAGTTCTCTTTCATTACTTACATAATGGATCATATAAAAGTTATATTGTATTGTAAAATAATGCTCCCAGCACATTTCTTATGTTTTGTGAAAGGAATTCACAGTTGTTCTGACAGAAAGAGACAGAATGTCAGGGTCGAGAATTTATTTTAGTCTACAAACCAAATAAGAAGACAATGCTTTACTTATTACTTTAGGATGGAGTGGGGAATATATGACCTTCCCGATGTCATTAGAATGTAGTTCCCATCAGCCCTAGGCTATCCAGCATAACCATTGGTGAGGGATTGTGGGCATTACAGACCAGCAACAACTAGGAGGCCACATGCTCCTCATGCTTGCTTTCAGATAACAACATTTTACATCATAGACCTGGATTTTTCTTTCTGTAAGCAAGAGCTGGGTGTATTTTTTGTTCTCCCTCTGAAAAAAGGTTACCAGATCCCACTAAAATTACAGGAGTTAAGTTAGTTGCTACTAACTTGTCTGACTGATTTCAGGCATGATTACATTTCTCTGGATTGTTGCAGTCTTTCTGTCCTATGACTACTGTGGAGAAAAGGGTAGAAGAAAAAAGAAGTCTGACTCAAAAATGAGTCAGGAAGGGTAACAGATGGGTGGAAGACGTTGTCTTCTCTCTTCCTAGCTAGCAAGAGGAACAACCACCTGCTTCCAAGCAGTTGATGAAGTGTTTCCAGCTTGCTAGTTAACTCTGCTTGGAGGAACCAAACTGGAGAGTGTGTGACTCATTTTTGCTACTTCTGTGCTCCTGCTGATCTGTGTTTGCTTAAAATCCCCCCCCCCCTTGCTCCTCTGCTTCAATCCTTTCATTCAGCATACCTAGTTCATATGGAAAGAAAATCCTGAACATTACCTATGCCTACACTCAAAATGTAGCTGCCTCTCAAACAAAGAGTGATAGTTTATTTGCACTGTCAGTATCATATAACCACCAGACTTGGTCAAGACAGGCCACAGCAGAAAATCTCATCACTTCTTTGCTCATACTGGCAGTGGGTTATGCTAAAGTATATCAATGTGGTCCATGTGAATGCATCTTAGGGCCAGGAATTGGTGGTGTTTAAGATTCCACCCCCCCCCCCCCCCCAAAATACTTGTCATATAGTTTAATTACAGAGTAGCTGCTTGACCTGTGTTGATTAATGTTTCTAGAACACATTCTTTTAATTAGAAATGGTACTTCAGGCTATTATGTCAGTTTTACAGATGGCTACATCAGTAACAGTTCTCTTTAACACAAAATCAGGACTGGTGCTGCCAATGGAAGAGATGGGTGTCTCAGGTGGCAGATGCCGGAGGGTGGGTGACAAGGTGTTCAAGGACAGAATTATGAGTAAAATACTGTTTGTTAGTCTCAACTAAAGCAGAGCTATTCAAACAGTTGCAAAATGGTGAGTCAACACATAGATAAATTCCACTGACTGAATGGCTCTACTATAGTCAGAACTATCAACAGAATTTGGGCTTATGGGTGCTACAAGTCCTGATTTTGCACTTTCAGTAGCCAACATAGTCCATAGTGAAAACTTCTGGGAGTGGCAGTCCTGCCTCAAAAGTGTTCTGTTTTGTGGACGTGTACTGGAAGATGCTGGCACTGTGGAGGATGCTGTTCCATTACCAGTGCCAAAGGAAATTTCCACAGCCAGTCCAGTCAGCTTTTGTACATAACATGTACATGTGCATGGCATCTTGTCCTTCAATGCAGGTAGCAAAATGCTGTCAATTAGCTGTGCCTATTGCAAAACAAGAACTCTTCTTTGATCAAAGTAAGCAATTTCCTAACTGATTAAATGAGTTTTCAGCTATGATAGTGCCCCATGCACAGTGTAATAAAAATATGGAGACAAAAGCTAAGGAAATGGGAGGAATAAGAATGTGTAGGAGTGGGATGCCAAGTGAATTTCACAGAAATTTGTTGACCTAGTGCTCTTAAGTAACTCTGGTTCACATCACTTAAGAACAATGGAATGCTGATCTTCCATCCCAAGCTAGCTGAAAACATGTACACTCATCAGTGTGTGTGTGTGTGGGGGGGGGGTATAATAATGAGACAAAGGAATATGATATTTGTAACAAGAAAAATAAGTGCCACGGATGCCATTGTGGGTTAGGGAAGCAGAAAAGGGAAGCAAGGAACAGAGAAGAAGACTGATTTCTCTATAACTGCTTCGAGTGCTTGAACACACCGCAATAATGTCATTTATAAGGAATGTCAACCCATCCCAAGATGCAGAAGGTTCTTATTAGTGGTCACCAAACCTAAAAATATTTCAGCTGTGTCTTTCAAAAGGCTCAGGTTAGGTTTTTATTTTGGTTCCTTAAAAATATCTGCCTCTGATGGTTTTCTGACTTTAAAAAGTCAATTGCTTGGCATGTTTCTTGGGAGGTGGCTAAAATTATCCCAGCCCTTACACCACAGCCACACCAAAGCTGAGCCCATTCCCTCCCTAATTATTTCAGAATATGTGTGCAATTGGCATCAAATTGTCTTATTTGTTTAAAACAAAATGTATGTTACCATTCTATGACAGCTGCCCATTATTCATATGGAGCATTTTAGCAGGAGAAGAAGGAATACTGACTAACAACTAACAACGATATACCAGATAAACAGAATAAGCAAAAAGATTAAACCCATATTCAGTATCTATTTGGCTGACAGACCCTAGTGTTAGCTATCCTATGACACAAAAAATACCTCAGAGAGAACATATGAAAAGGCATTATAGTCCTGAGTTACCTCCAGAACCAGAAAAGACTTCAATAGCATGTTGTTCATGTAGCAAAGATCCACTTTCTTCTAGGCAGAAAGGCCAGCTAAGAGGATATATATATATATATATATATATATATATATATATATATATATATATATCCCCGTCTCCATCCTGTGAAAGAGAACAATTCTATAGCCAGGTCTAAGAGGTCTTAAAAAAACCCTAAGAATGCCAGGAAGTGGAGCACCGGTGTATCCTCAAGGCTTATTGGAACACTCCAGTCTTCTTTGCAAACTGCTAGAAATTTATATCATCTCATTATTACCCTTGAATCTTTCTACATTGTGGAGAGATCTTGTACCACCTTTGAGGCTAACAAAAGAAAGAAGTTGGCAGCATGTGCTTTTGTAAATTTCAGTCTACTTCCTCAGATGCATTTGGATACATCTGAGGAAGTAGACTTAAGTGTATGAAAACTCACGCTGCCAACTTCTTTCTTTAGTTAGTCTCAAAGGTGCTACAAAATCTCTCTACATACCATTCTATGGACTCTCTACATACTAGTCTATGGACTATTCTATGGCTATATCTTTGAATTCTGCCTTTGAACATTGTTAACTGTAGCAATGCCTTATCAACTTAACTGCATTATGGTAAGATTTGGGACTGTGGCTTCCTTGATTGATTCTATCCACTTGTAATGCAGTCTTCCTCTTTTCCTACTGCCTCCTACATTGCCAAGCATTACTGTATTGTCTTTCTAGAGAGTTATGTCTTCTCATGATATGGCTAAAGTGTGGTAGTCTCAGTTTAGTCACCTTGACGTCTAAAGAGAATTCATGCTTGATTTGTTCTAGGACCTGCTAGTAAAATTTCCAAATTCTCGTCACTTCTTCCATGTCTAGTTGTAGCCACTTTAGAAGAAAAGTCAATAGTGAGGCTGGCATTACTTTGCTCTACTGCCACAATCCACAATATCTGTGGACTGTTCTTACTGGATTATAATTGCATTGATTTGTTTTGTATTGTCTTTATATTGTACACTGTCTTGGAAGGGTTCAGCCCTTAAAATCTTACTCTTTTCACACACACACACACACACACACACACCCCACATAGTGTGTAAGGAGTATCATGGTTGGCTCAGCTACCATATTTTTCTACTTTAGCCTGTCAGCCAGCAGGGATTATTCATAGAAGTATTTGAAGGCTGACATTTGATTTATTTTTACAGGGGCACAGTAGTAAATAGCCACATTAATCTTGGCTTTATGGAATGAAAGACTTTAAAGTTCAGGGCATATTTTGAAATAATAAAATATGTATTTTTTTCTGTGACGTAAAAGAAACTATGTTAGTTGGGTATATCTGCATCCTCTTCTTGACCTTTCCTGCCACTGGGGTGCAAGAGGCTTAAGCAGGCCACAAAAAAACTTGTATTGAAGGACATGAGGCTTGTGTGGGGCTGAAATCTGTGGCATAGCTCAGCCCCTGATTTAGCAGCCTCTCACTTGTATGGTTCAGCCCCTGTAACTTACATCAGCTGTAAAATGGGAGGCCCCCATTTCTGGCAGCAAATGATTAAATGAAACCCTATCCCACATGGCAGCAGGTTTCAGGGTGACGTCACTGACAAACATATAGAAAGAAAAGATCACAGCAGTACAGTGTACCGTATTGACCTGTACAGAGAAAAAATGCAGTTTTTAAATGCCAGGATGAGAGACTGCCTCCAGCAGTCAAAGTGCCATTTTATAATTTGTGTAAATAGGTAGCTATCTATGAGAGCCAGAGTAGTGTGGTTCAAGCATTGGACTATGAATCTGGTGACCAGGGCTTGAATCTTCATTCAACCATAGAAACCTACTGGGTGGTCTTAAAGCAATAGCAATAGCAAGTACATTTCTATACCACTTATCAGTGCACTAAGCACTCCCTAAGTGGTTTACAATGTGTAAGCCCCCATCAAGGGCAATTAGCTTACACATAAAGTTGGGTACTCATTTTAGCAATCTTGGAAGGATGCCAGGCTGAGTTGACCCAGAGTTCTTGGCTGGTATTGAACTCACAACCTTGGCAAACTTTATGGTTTGTGAGTGAGTGGCTGCAGTACAGGCATTTAACCACTGCACCACCAGGGCTCTTAGGCAAGTCACACTCTCTCAGTCTCAAAGGAAGACAAGGCAAACTCCTTTTGAACAAATCTTACCAAAGAAACCCTGTGATAGGGTTGTCAAAAGTTGTAAATGACTTGAAAGCACACAACAGCAACAACAACACTAGCTATATGTAACAGACATTTCTATCTTCTATACAGATGCAAGAAATCAAATGCAAAGGTTTCTGCTGGCTCTTTATTTAACTGGCCCATTGTGTATGGGAAGGTGTGTGTGGAATTCTACTCCCTAATAAAATGAATGACTGTAGGTTACTGAAGAGTATTTAAAGCCCATGCTGGTAGGTAGTAGTTATCAAGAAGACAGAGGGAGAGGTAGCTAAAAATGCCTGGATAAAGGATGAATATAAGAATACCTCAGGGGCTGAACAGACCACCCCTCTTTGTTTGCCAGATTGGGGCCACAGCAATTGCATGCCACAGCCCTGATCTGGCCTTTCCACAGTGCAAAAAGGAGCCACAAAAAGCATCTCCTTTTTGCGCCATGGAAAGGGAACCATAGCCACCGCCAGCATGGCTTTTCAGCACTCCTTTTGGCACTGCATCATCAGCACACAGTGTCAGAGGAGTGTCGTGACACAGCCCGCCATGCGGTGGGGTGAACAGCATCACAGCAGCATGGGGGCAGAATCGGGGCATGTATTGTGAAGAAACCACGTCCCCACTCTGCCCCAATGCTGGCCTTTATCACCAGTCTGTACAGTCAGTCAGTTAACAAAGCCTCTGACAAAGAAGCTCCTTTTTACAAAGTCTTTTTATGTCTGCCCACCCTCCTTGACATTTGTATTGCTAGAAACTTTCTTGGCAGTATTGGCACTGGGAGATGGGTGAAGGAGGACTCAAGAAACACAGGCTTTCAGTATTGGATTGCAGAGAGGGTCTGTATTTTTAAAATGCAATAAACTTTGATCTGGGAAAGAATGGAATTCCACTGTAGTCCGCCTCAAGTTTATATCCTTTTCCCCACAGCTCCTCCACACCTCACAGCATTTAATGAGCTGTAGATTGGCAGGCTCTAACCAGGCTTGCCCATCTTCACGATGGGGTTTGTAGCTCAGTATCAACAGTCCTATGATAGTAAAAGCACCATGTCTACACTAACAACCTGCTTTACCTGTGACTGGTGGGGACAAGAGGTATTTCCAGATCTTATATTTGTACAGTGCATTTGGGCAGATGCTGTGTCTGTTCAAACCCAGAAATAGACAACAGGGCCTGAATCCTCATAAGTTACTCTTCCCAATGAAACAGCATAAATGTCACCTCCATCCTTGGTTTTGGTTTTCTGAACTATGTTACCATTTTAATAAATGAGCAACCGTTACCAGTGTGTATGAGTACAGAACCAAGTGTATAATTCCTTGTGAAAGAGTTTGGGGGGAAAAGAGTTTGAAAAACATGCAAATAGTGTCCCATAACCAGCTTAGTCATCATGCTAGGGAAACTTGCTCCAGCAATGGTATTGTCTTAGTACATAATGTACATTTGCTTCTCTGAATTCTTTATTATCTTTCAACAACCACAAGAATGCTCAATACTTTCTCTTTTAAAAAATTATTATGACTTAACAACAGTTGAGCGGAAGTATTTCCATTCCTTTTCTCTGTAACACGTTACAGTACTCTCTGTGAGCTCACCTTACAGCTTGCATAATAGCCAAGATAGCAAGTGTAGAGATTTATTTACACATCAATTTCCATTAGCAGGTGCTCCATCAGTTTGTTTTGCATAGCAACAAGACAAGGAGTTGGATTCAGAGATTTAGTCAAAACTTGAAGAGCCTCAATGGGAATCAGTGGAACTTAATCTTGACTAACTTCAGTTGTAATGATTTCAGTGGGTCTGCTTTAAATAAGGCTAAGCCCATAGATCCAACAAAAATAATTTAGCAGCTTTAACTGGACAGTGAGTTTCAAGATTTGGGGTGGAGGCAGTTTTCTATGCCTTTGTGTCCAATCATTTTAACAAAGAGAACTTTGTAGCATGGGAAGGAATATATTCTTTCTCCTTATTTGCCTATGTTCTTTTTTTCCATCTCATTTCCCCAGAGAAACTCACATACAGATACAGCAATGCTGTAAAATTGTGTTGTTGTTTTAAAAAAACCTCATACAGTATTTCCAGTCTAAGAGCGTACAAGCATTCTTGGCTGGAATCCCATTAGTTCCCCTGAACTAGAGCAGACCCATTTTATCAATTCTTGTATGGTAAATCAACATGTAACCCAGGTTTATTTGCACAGAGCTCACAAGAAAGAAATTCCCAGGGCTTGTTAAACTGCTGAGGATGGGTCTTTAGGCACAGAACCAACACCATTCAAGCCACAGGAAACCTCTGCAGTGCACACACAAACACACTTCTGCAGCTTTTCATAACAGACTGAAGATGGCATTATTTTTGCCTAACCCTTTTCTGACCACCAAAAAAGCGGTACCAGTATGTTTTTATTAACCAAAGCAAATTGGGTGTCTGAGAAGGAATGGGAACAGTTAATGGCAAGAAGTATATAGAATGTTTTGGGAGCTTAACACTTTAAACTGTAGTACAAGTCATAATATAATGAGCTGTCTATCCTGCCCCTACCCCACCCCAAAAAAGGACAAATAATCTGGGGAAAGTTGGATCAATTTTCAGTTTGTCAAACTTCACAGGGAGCAAAGGATTAACTCCCATCCCATACTCATGCCATGGTCTTGTTCCAGCTCTGCTTTCCAGATATCTACTGTAAAATGAAAAACCAGTGAGGACTTAGATCACAAACATCCCATGCCATGTTTATTTCAACCCTTAGACACATCACATAAGTGCAAGCATTTTGCTGTTGATATTACGCATCATGCATCCTCATCTTGACAGATTAGTGCCAATTTGTTTTGTCCCAGTCATTTGAAACAGGACAGTGAAGCAGGATTTGAAGCTGGTAACGCTGAAGGGCTATCCAAATGAACTTTGGACTATACACAATAAAAACAGCCTCCTGTTTGTTCTCCAAGGAGCAGAAAGCTGAGCAAAGTTCTTATCCAAATGATATCATTTACATTTATCTTTGAACTTTCCTCTCCTTTGTTACGTGACATATCCCATGTCAGCAACAGCTGGCCCAGGTCATACAGCAGGTAGTCATAATCTGTTTTCTTATGCTGTGAATCACCTCAGAAATGAACTAACCTTTTGTAAATAAGTTGGTTGTAGAGGGGGAGTAGATGTTCAAAGATGTTAATTCCCAGTTGCTTTGTTTGTGCCTCCTCTCAATGATGAAAATACTGTTTCTTGCAATGTCATCAAGACAGATTGAAGCCTTTTTAAATCTTTGAAACACATCACCCACACATTCTGCACATAACCCTATATTACTACAAAAATATTTTACTCTATGGTAGCAAGCACTGTTCTTTATTCTGAACCACATTCCTTATCTGCCATGGCCAGTAGTCACAACTAGTGGCCATGATACCAGCTAAAGATGGCAGCTACCTAAAACTCTTTCAAGAGTAGGCTTTCCACGCTCAACATGGAACAACATATTGTCCTCTGTCTTCAGATGCCAGCCATAGATGCAGGTGAAACATCAGAAATAAACTCTTCTAGAACATGGCCACATAGCCTGAAAAACCCACAAAAAACTATGGATGCTGGCCTTCAACTTCAGATCTTCGCTTACTTCTATAGCTTCAAAGCAGGGAGTGTTCCCACTCTCTCTGCTGCTCCAGCTTGGTCCAGTTAAGAGTTCAGAATGTTTGCTTCCACAGCTATTTTGTACAGTAGAGAGGATTCCTTTGAATTTGGGCAGAAGTACTTGCTTCCAACTATTTGAACCCATTCTATTTGAACCTATTCACCCATTGAAATCATCATTGAGGAGTGAGCATAAGCAGAATTCCTTTTTGTGTTTCTTTAAATACAAGTGGGTTTGGGTTTGGGTTTTGATAAACCCAGAAAATTACTTTCTGGCTTGTCCTCTTATGTGATTTGAGATCTGCAAAATAATTCTAGAGTAAAATAGACAAATAATTAGTTTCACTTCTCCTGTACTTTGACTTTGCTTGAAAATATAGGTGAATGTTGTCCCTTAATAAAGAATAATAAATAATAAACAGTTTTAGTATCAGTTCTCTGGTCATCTTTAATAAACTGAGCAACTGAGCAGCCTGCCAGAAAATGCTTAGTGAGTACTAGTTCAGTTCTTCCCAATATTATATAGTAGCTAAAACTGTACACATTGAAGGGCATTTTTTGTCCCTGTATGATCTTTCTCCGAACAAATGTCCAGGGATTTTTATTAAAAGCCAAACGCACTGGTGCTCTTGGAACAGATAGTCAGTTTCATCCATTTGGCAATGCCAGCAAAACAGTGGCCATTAGAGCAAGAACTCTCTATCCTCAGAAGCATCTGTTTGTGTTCTGTGTCCAGGTTTGGACATCTAATACTGCATTCTATGTGAAAGAAGAACAATGCTGTTTTAGACAGCTTAATTTTACAATAGTGTCATCATCCTTTCTTTATGGTTTTGGAAACTTTGGGCTGCTTTGTAATGACCCTTCTATGAGGGATGATTTGGTGATCCCTGGCCCAGACATCTTAGAGGAAGATCCTGCTTCAAGGGACCATGAGATCGATCAAGGCATCCTGGCCCTTTGGGAGAGGCCAGAGTTGAACCATTGCTTCAAAATGAGAAGTGCTTCCTTTCTGATTCAAAGGCAGAAGACTGGTTTGAGAGACTGCAGATGCAAGATGTAGAAGTGTCTACATGAGAAACAACAGGGAGTAAAGATTTGCCTCTGACTTATGACTCCTCTCACCAGCAGATCATTTATTGAGTGACTGATGGACTACAACTGTGCCTCTGAAACCTCTGGCATCAGTTTCAGGCAGCAAGTTGTAGGGGAAAGTCTGCTTATGTGAAGTCAAAGGCTTTCATAGCCAGCATCCATAGTTTTTTGTGGGTTTTTTGAGCTGTGTCACCATGTTCTAGAAGTTTATTCCTGACACTTCTCCAGCATCTGTGACTGGCATCTCTGAAGATGCTGGCGAAGCATCAGGAATAAACTCTTCTAGAACATGGCCATATAGCCTGAAAAACCCACAAAAAATATAAAAGTCTGCTTATTTTTTATTATTATGTAAAAAAAACTCTGGATGGTAGTTTTGTGTTTCTTGGTCACTTTGCTCTCTGTAGGTAACTGCCCAGTTTAAAGACATAGCCGTGCTTGTCTGGAAAATCAAAAAGCAAAGGGATCTTGTAGCAGCATGACCATATTTCCTCCTTTCCCAGGACATGTCCTACATTTCAACCATCTGTCCAGGAGAAATTCCAAAATCTCTTTCATTTTGAGCAGGACTAAGACATATGAATGCATATTTATATTAATGTTTTGAGCTTTTCTTTGGTGATGTCCTACATTTTTCTTCAATGTCCTGTAGTGCCTTGTCCTCCTTTGCAGTTGGGACAATTGGTAGCCTGGTCTTGTAGTACCTTTGAGACTACCTGAAAGAAAGCAGCTAGTAGCATGAGCTTTCTTAGACCTGAGCCTACTTCCTCGGATGCATAGGGGCTGTGTTTGAGCTGCATTCAGACTATATCTTTGGTATTGACCTTTGATAATTTCTGCTGCAAAACACTCTGCTCCGGTCAAACATTTCTCTTCACAGCTCTCTATCCTATTTGCTTTAGGCAGTACAGGGCTGTCCTGTGGATGCCTCCCTTCCCTTCTCAATCAAGCTTTCCTCATTTGCACAACTCAAGATTGCAGTGCATGGTCATTTATAATCAGTGTCTCTAGGCAACCAGATCATGTGACCCTAGAAACTCCCAGATGACACAGAGCTGGATCCTGCCCTTTTTTTTCTTCCCTTTTCCTTCCTTTTGGCAAGATGTTGGTGAGTGACAGACAGATCTGCTGAGCTCTTTCTATACCTGAATTTTTTCTGAGTAAGTTAGGACCTAAGCACCAGGAATACATGTGCAGAATGTATGTTTCAATGCAACATGTCCACTTTTTCAATATCTGTTTTGAATGCTGCCTGTTTGCCTTGTGTTTTGCTAACGTTAATTCAGCTCATGGCTCTGCAAACTCTGGAGACTGCCTTTTGACTGAGCTGGTCACAATCCTAACAAACTCAGAAAACTTCCCTAATCCAAATATTTCTAGTATGCAATTATTATTTTTATAGTAATAAGAACTTATGGTTTTTGCAGTTTGTTTACAGTGTAAATACAAAGTGGGTTTGAGGACACAGAATCAGTCATTCATAGAAGCAGCCAGGTAATAATAATAATAATAATAATAATAATAATAATAATAATAATAATAATAAT
>NC_056523.1:110441739-110442942 GCF_019175285.1 Sceloporus undulatus | reverse complement strand
TTGTACTCCGCTTTTTCACAAAGGAATCAAAGTGGATTCCAACAGTATAAATAAAACATCAAACAATTAAAAATTACAATTTAAAAAGCCCAAAACCCTAACCCTCCCCCCAATCATAAAAACAGTAATTAACGCATAAAAAGAGTTAGGCAGTATCTCTCCTCAAACAGCAGTCCTCTCCTCAAATTCCAGATACTCCTAGACTCTGGAGATACTCTGTCAGGAGAATACTCTATTAGGAAAAAATTAGATTTTAGATCCCTTACTTCCTCGCATGTATTTGTGTATGTACATGCCTTCATGTTACTCTTAGTGGAGTGGCAAAAGGCAAGAGCTTAGTCGATCCTGGGAGGATCTAAAAGATCCACTGACTCCCTCTATTTTCTCTGCCACAAAGCAGCTTCTGACCTTTCTGTGGACCTTACCACACAGGGCACAGAAGTAGGGTCAGTTCACATTGGTCAATGCGTATTCGTGTTATATCGCATTGGTGTTTCACACCTGTGAGCTCAGAATACTTATTGACCAATGCGATATAACGTGAATACACTTGGCCAAGCTATTCACGGCTGGGTTCCGACTAAAGGCAGCCGGCTCCTCCGTTTTGCGAGTGCGCAAAATTAGTGATCAGCGGGACCGTATTGATGGCCAGTGCGAAACCTCTGTTGCTTTGGCTGGGTGTGTGTGTGTGTATATATATATATATCCAGTGGTTCTCCTGAAGACCACTGGGTTACAAATTTCCCATGATGCTGCGCTGGAATTTCCCGCTTCTCCTTCCGTTGGCCCTTTCCCCTTTCAGGACAACCGCCGGGGCTGGGGAGCGATTTTTTCCACTGAACGAGATAAAGCAGAAACCTTTTGTGTCGGGGGGGAAATGTATATGTATATGTGTGTATATAGGTATATGTATGTATACACACACACACACACACAGAGATGTGTGTGTAAGCATATACATGCAGCATTACACTTTTGGCTGCTCCACAGTTTGTGTGTGTGTGTGTGTATGTATATGTATATGTGTGTATATATGTATATGTATGTATATATACACACACACACACAGAGCTGTGTGTGTACACATATAAATATGGCATCACACTTTTGGCTGTGGCACAGTGTGTTTTTGTATATATATGTGTGTGTTTGTGTGTGTATATATGTATATGTATGTGTGTGTGTGTGTGTGTGTGTATATAT
>NC_056523.1:110431195-110438865 GCF_019175285.1 Sceloporus undulatus | reverse complement strand
AGAGCCTGAAAAACCACAAAAACAATGACAACCTCTTCTGAATAATATTTCAAAAAACACAGCAACACCCTATGATATAGACGCTATAGAGGTCAGAAGAGATTGGAAGGTACCGTACAGAGTACAGACCATGATGAAAACAAATTTGGCCATTTGTTTCCAGAAGGCATGAGAAAAGGAGACTTTATGTAAAGCCCAATATAGCTAGTATCAGTTGGGTGTCTTATGTTGGGAACATTTTTTGGAAAAAGAGCTTTGAGTAATTTACCAAATCATATAGAGCATGAACAAGAATTACCTATTGGCTCCTAATAATCCCACAAGACATTGAAGAATTTATTAAAATACTTACACCTGGCAAGATGCCTTGAGAGGATATGTTATCTCCAGAAATAAAGACAACATAGAATGGTGGGTGTCTAGTCTATACAAATTGTTTACCAATATAAACAATAAAGGGACTGTACCTCCAGGCCCATCCCTTAGCATAGTAGAACTCATTTATTTAAATGGCGGATATAAATTATCTGTGTAATTATAGACGAATAAGCCTCTTAGATGTGGCATCAAAACTGTATACATGTTACTGTCTCTATAAACTGGAAGACTGGGGAGAATTTATTAAAATCATAAATGAAGAGCAAGCAGATTTTAGTAAGAGGTATTTACATTGGAACAATGCTTTTTTCTACCTCATGTTATTACATAAATCATTAAAGTACCCTCAAAATTACTTTTGTGGATCTTTCAGCTGCTTTTGACTTTTTCAGTCATCAGTGATTTTGGTATAAACTTGATAACACCAACACTGATAAGAATCTTCTTTGGTTAATTCATAGGTACATGACTAAGAGAATACGCATATTAGAGTCTGGTGCAATGCAGCCCTAACAAAAGAAGTCAGCATTTGTGCCTGTAATGGATTTATACAAGAGTGCATATGGGTCCCCTTTCTGTTCATTTATTACATCATTGATATTGTTTGGACCTATCCCAGTAAAATTTTATTTGCACCAACAATTAGGTACAGAAAACTATAGCATCATGGCAAAATTAATAAATGTGAAGTCAAAGGCTTTCATGGCTGGCATCCAGAAAAACCCACAAAAACCCAAAATTAATAAATGTTTTTATACTGTATATGTATTTTGGACATGTTGCCGTGTGACTTCAAGTCGTTTCTAACTTATGGTGAGTTTAAGGAAAAACTATCATGGGACTGAGAGTGTGTGACTCTCCCATGGTCACCCAGTAGGTTTCCATGGCCAAGTGTGGAATCAAACCCTGCTCTCCAGAGTTGTAGTCCAGTGCTCAAGCCACACCACCACACTGGCTCTCATTTTGGAGATGCCTTAATTTTCATCTTGTACTTCTGTATCTTTATTATGAATGTTTTTACCTGGACACAAGCAGTAAACTGATACTTTCAGTTTGTTACAAACACACAAAAACCAAAAAACAAGACCTCCTTATATTTAATCAAAAATAATCTGAAAGGTATTGTGACTTTTGGGTGTAGATGTATGTTTCAAACAGGTTTGTTATGGCAAAACATGTAAAACTGCAACAGTATTTCCATTACACAGCATCTAGAATATTCCTTCTAAAGCTTTTTTCCAACTTTCTGCTGACAGAGACGTACCAGAAAGAAGCACTTGATGAGAAAAAGGGGAGATGATCACCCCCTTATTATCTATAAAAAGAAGCAAAGCTCACCAAGGAGGGGCTTGTTCCTCATTTGGAAAATAATTAGAAGCTTCAGCCTTGTGCACTTGGAAAATTCTATGGGGCAGGTAGCGGGAGTAACCAGGAAGTGAGGAAACGGTAGGAGTCTGTTTCACACCCTTGAAACTGAGTCAGAAGACCTTCATCTGGTGAAGGAAATGAACCGTTCAACTAAGAGAAGGGGCCTATTGCTCTTGGGACATGACACAAACGTTGCTGACACTAGTGCCATTGGTTTCAATGAAGATGACTTCACAAGTGCTAGAAAGAATGCATATTAGAAACTGTCACCTACTAAGGTTTTTAATTTCAGTGCAAATAGAAAGGTGCCCTTGAAAATCAAGTGCATATTCTTGTCAGTGTAGCTGATTCATGCAATTGACTGATGTGGAAAATGCCAAAAACTCTGGTTTTGATATACTTTGTGAAACTGTCATAAAATTACTCTGGATAGAGTAATGCGAGTAAGTGAATCTTACAACAGTCAGGTAAGGAGTCTTGCGGATTAACCATTTGTGGCTTTAGTTCTGTGTTACCAAACGTTATATCAAAACTTTGCCATCATTCAATATGTTTGTATTAATTTTTATTCATTTTAAAAAACAAATATAAAAGAACATACATTCAATATTTTTAAAGTACCACAGTCCAAGAATCACAGCGTGATATTTCATTTCCTTCACTCACTTCAGTCTTAATTTGTTTACTCAACCAAAGTCTTTCAGTGTTGAAAATGAAATTAATTCAAATATCAAGAAAGAAATAGCTCTGTTAATTTACATTTGAAGATGAAATAGAAGTACGGAAGTTTGTTGCTATGAGTTGTTGACTTTTTCAATTCGCTTCAGCATTTAATTAAAAACTATATAAACTGACTAGATTTAAAAAGGAACAATTAATCCTACCACAAGGTAGCTAACAAAATAAGTAGGGCTGTGTGTGATTTGTGTGCAGAACTGTATCCCAGGCCATATGTTTCTGAGATAATCCTAGTTTTCATAAATAAAGTTAACTTGATATTATTCATGCAACAATTCTGAATTAACTATTCCCTCTGAAACAAAACCAAGATGCTTGATTGTGTCAGGAAGCCCTGATGATTGCTGGCACATATGAGCTGTAAGAAAATGGTGACAATTGCATCCACATTTTAGTACTGCAGTGTTTTAGAAAAATTACTATTTGAGAGGAGAATTCAATGCCATCAGGAATACTGACTCACAGAATTAATTTTGAATTACAGATTAAGTAACAAATGTTAAAACATTTGCCTCTTTTTTTTTTTTTTTTTTTTGCTTCTTTGATTTCTTAATTTTTTCTTTGAATGTAATTTGTGAAATGCAGTATGCAATGACATAGTCTGAAGCAAACCGTGTAATATGTAAACCTAATAGGCAAACTCAAATGCCCTGAAGATCACTGTGGACACAAGGTTCCCTGACACATGCTTCAAGGTCAGAATGCTACAGTTCAGAAAACAGTAAAATAAAAACAAAATGATGCATATCTGGAAGATGATTCAATGCTTGCTTAAGTTCATCTGAAGCATGACATCAAGCATCATGGTCACACTGATACTTCTCTCCAAGGCATGGGCACATATCCAACCTATGAACAAAATCCAACCAATACACAGCATAGGGTTGTCATCTTTCCCCTCTGGCCTTGCTTCTATATACTAGACACTGTGTACGGTTTTAGTCATCCCATACACACCCCAAAAAATCTAGGGAAAAATTCTGACTGAAAAAGGCAATTAAAATTATCAAATGGCTGGAATAACTTTACTATGAGGAAAGACTGCAATGTTTGTGGCTCTTTAGTCTACAAAGTAAATGACATGCTAAAGGTGTATATACATAGCATGTGTTGTATGAAGAAGTACATGTACTTCTTTTTATCATCCCTCAGTCTCCTGTCATTCAGCTTAATTGGATATCCTTAGATTCTAGTACTGTATTCTTTTTCATCCAACGAAGCTGAAGGGAGACTCAGAGCTGATAAAAGGAAGTGATTCCTTGTGCAATTTATAGTCAGTTTACTTCCATGAGATGTAGCAATGGCCATCAACTTAGGCTGCATCTATAATGCAGAATTAATCCACTGACTCCACTTTAACTGTCATGGCTAACTGCTATGGAATTTTAGGATTTGTAGTTTTGTTAAATATTTAGCCTTCTCAGTCAGAGAACTCTGGTGCAACAACAAACTACAAATCCCAGGATTCCATGGGATGGAACTATGACATTTAAAGCAGTGTAAAACTGCATTAATTGTGCAGTGTGGCAGCAGCCTTAGGTGGCTTAAAGAGGGGTTTGGGTAATTAATGGAGGATTATCCATGACTACTAACTAGTCACAATGGCTATATGTAACCTCCAGGATCAGAGTCCATATAGGTGGCCAGTGGAATGGGAAGGCAGCACCCACCTGCCCCCTGTCCATGAACCACCACTTAGAGGCACAATATCTTTGAATACTAGTTGCTGAACGCACTGTTTTGATCTTGATAAAAAACAAACAAATTAGGTCCAAGGTGCACCAAGAGTTACAGCAGTATGGAAAACTCCAAGAGATCCACTCAGTCCTACAAAATCTAGGATGGGACAGAAGTCTTTTATGCCTCCAAGCCAGATTACCTCTCAGATCTCCCTCCTTTCTGAGGAGTGGAATGCCTTAAATGGACAAGCTTGTGGTATGGATTCAAGTACTCTTCCTTTTCTCTTAGTTTCTTCCCATGCCATTGCCTGCAGTGATGAATTGACATGGGCCCTTAGCACATGAGGGGTTTTGCAGCTCAGATCCGGAACCACTCCTTGTCCAACCATGCAAATTCATGTTAAAACGTGATGTATTATCACACATAATTGCTTTCTATGGGGGGGTCGTTCCGAACCGATCCACAGTCAATCCGAAGTGACTCCTCATTTTTGTGAATTCGGTAACAAGCAAATTCACAAAAATTGTTTCCAAGCTCACTTCGATTTCAATCTGAATTGGTCTGGTGTGGAATGCAACTTTGCTTCCATCCTGGTACACCCCCCAAACCTCCAAGGTCCCATATTTCCTATGATGTGGCCCTGCAATTTTACTCCATTTGCTTCCGATACTCCATCTGCTTCTATTGCTGCCAAGGGGGAAATGCAGCTGGGGGAAAGGGCAGAGAGCTACTGGGGAATGAATGTATTCACGTTTTAACATGGACAGAGCTGAGGGTGGGCAGTGGGTGCTGGTTTGAATGGAAAAACGGATGCTGGTTAGGATGCAAAAACAGACTCCAAAGCCCATAGAAAAGGCTGCTGGTTAGGATGAAAAAAACGGACTCCAAAGCATATAGAAAAGGCTGCTGGTTAGGATGAAAAAACGGACTCCAAAGCCCATAGATAGAGTGCTGGATGTTTCAAGGAGGAATGGAGGACTGTCAAGGATAGCATGTTTGGATGATGCTGGGAGGGTTTTGGGGGCTGGCAAGGATGGCATATTTGGATGTTTAAGGGGGAATACAATACAATACAATACAACACAATAAAACCGCTCGGATTCCCAGTGACTGGGCGGTATATAAATAAATCCTATTATTATTATTATTATTATTATTATTATTATTATTATTAGAAAGGAAGAGGAAACATGAAGCTGTCATTCACATGAGGCTAGCATTCATGTGAAACTGGAACCAGGAAGTGACCCCCTTCTTCACCACGGAAGTGTAAAGGTTCACGATGCGTTCAGACCCTACTGAGCATGCGCAAGGGTGCTGATTCGAATCGTTGGATCCGCATGGTATGTACCAGTGTGGTAATTCAATGTGTACTGGCGCCGCTTTGCCTCAGTAACGACCACAATTTCATTCTTCATGTGTGATAATTCATCACGTGAATAGCCTTGGATTCAAATTGACTCTGCTTCTCCTTCACTTTGGATTGGCTCTGGATTTGAGTTCCAGTCTCACATGTGATAAGGGTCATGGTGTCTTTCATATAAAAGCTGTTAGTTCTTGAGAGGGTTGCAGATGCTGATAGTATGCATCTCATGGTCTCAGTGGTGCTTGAACTGGCAGGTTCTGCCTTGTTCACAAATCAATATCTGATATGTCTGCTTCCAGTGCTACTGCTGTGATAGATCTTGTTGTCCCTGACTTAACTAGTGTGGCCTCAATGGCTTCTGCTCAGGATGGGGTTTTTGACACCAGTAGCTTTGTCATTACCCGTGCAGAGTCTAGAAACATAACCTTTTGTTTGTTTATTTATTTCTGATCACAACTGGCAGAGTTCTTCCAGATCTTGTGTCTGTACTTTCCAAAAATATCCAGTTGGATGCCACAGCAAACCATACATATTCTAGGTGGGATACTATATTTTTAAACTCTCCCCAGCACACACTCCTAGCATGTAGTGAACCAGCACACTGAGCTTCATTTCACCTTTTATTCTGAAGTTCTAGTTTGACAAGTTCAGGAAGATTGTACCATGAGTGAGCATTTAAAAATGTAACTCCTTCCTGAATCCTGGGTCGACATTTGAAGTGGGATACTACAGAACTCATTCACATTGGTCTGTGTAATGTGTATATTGTGTTTAACGTTTGGAATGTCAAAGTTGAGCAAGAGGAAGGTAACTTTTACACCCGTCATAAAATCAAAGCAAGTTCCTTGAAAGTACCCTGACTCTAGATAACAGAAGGCAGTAATTCAACCTTAGTCATATGTATTAGCCTGTGGTGTTTCTGAGACTTTCGAACATGAGGCATAAGTTTGGAATGCAGGTACAGTTACTTGTCATCTCTTTAAATTTAGAAAGTGATCAGGAATCTGAAATGTGTTCTTTTTCATCAAGAACAGAATGAACAAAACCTCAGGAAAACAGAAACTTCATATTACTAATTCTGACTCTGCAAACTAGCCCTTTGTAGCTTTGATTGACTCACTTCACTGCCTCATCTTCTCCATCTGAAAATGGCACTTTCCAAGTAATTTTGAGAGATCCATTTAGTAATGTTCCTTGAATAGATTCTGTTACTAAGATTACTGCCTGCTGTGTTTTGTTATTTAGAAGCAAAAATATATATATTATTAATTTCATCTCCAATCATCACAATGTCAACTAATTTCCAACATGCTGGTCATTTACATTCACCTCACTTAAACTCTTGTTATGAACACTCCTTCTGGCACACTCAGTAATGGTCTAAGGAACTGCACCCAGCTAGAATGCAGTGAGATTCCTGCTTCTTATCTCATACTTCCTAGACGACTCATGTTATTAAACAATGTAATGACGAGGGGTCTTATCTCAGGGCATTAATGTCTTGCTTTGACAGGATAGAACATGAAGCTGGGTCAGTGTTCTAGCAGCCGATTTGTGGACTTATCTGTTTTCTGAGAACATGCATTTAAAAAAAAATAGTTCTTTCACACGTCATGAAATATATCCCAGATAATTAAATGAATAACATGCAAAGATAAGTAGTATTATTTTTACAAGTAAAAATCTTCCTATGTTTTAATTAATTTAAAATACTGTCCAGTTAAAGTAAACAATTTTAAAATGCCACTGATTTAAATGGGAGAGTGCAGCAGAGCAATTTTATTCACTACTTACAGTTGAATGGCTCTCTCTGTGTATGTGAAACAGGAGGGGAGATGCTGAGGGCAAACCAGTAGAATGGCTACCATATCCTATGTCTGCCCAGCCTGATTGGGGGAGAAATATATTTGGGAATATCTAAAGGCAGTATAAACATGGTACACATTCCTTAGTGTCCCAGGAAACATAATAAAATCCAAGAAACAGTGTGCAGGAGATGACACCTACATGTCACCCAACCGTAGAGAACCCCAATAAATTATTGGTGAAGAAGCACGCTCAGCACATACCCTCACAATTAACACATTTCACATAAGTATACTACCTCACCCCTAGTATGCAAAGGGATCTTGAGTCTAAT
>NC_056523.1:110427625-110431095 GCF_019175285.1 Sceloporus undulatus | reverse complement strand
AAAAAAAAAGTCAGCACAAATTTATGGTTTAAAATATTGAGTCTCGGGCTTTGGAAGGCTCAGAGTGCACACTTTGGAGTCCCAAAGGCCACCTCTGGCCTGTGGGCCACACTTTGCCCACCTTGGTCTATGCCATATTGGAGCTTCTTAGAAGAAAAGGCTGACTATAAATGTAAGATATTAATTTATCAGTCAATCAATCAATGTAAGTAATATCTCCACCTGTAGTCTGAATTGGTACATTCTGGGAATATGCATGTTTTATCATTGCCATAATTGTTGTGAGCTGAAGGACCTTAATTGAGAATGACTATACCACCAGTTCTAAGTTTGGACCAATGGGCTGTGGCCTCTCTGAAAACCTTAATCTATTGTTCATAGTGTTGTTATCACTCCTGTAAAAATAATTGACTTATTAATAGATAGCTGGCATTTTTTTAAAAAACAGAAGCCAGGACCTTTGAATGCAATGATACCATCTGCTTCTTATACCTCTTGGAGGCTCTATTTGCTCTTTTGAGGAAGAAAGTCATTGGAAATCCTGATAAAGCAGAATTCCCTGATCATGTGGAGGGCCCTATTCAAGTCTAAGCAAAACCAAGTACAGTTCCCCTGCCTTCATAGCTCCTTTCTCAGTACAGGAAGACTGAGCAGATCAAGGAGGCACAAAAGGCATTACATATACAAACCTACTTTGCATCTCCGCACTTTTAGTTTGTTTGTTTAAGCAAGCTGGATGCCTGCCCAAGGCTAGTGATAACAATATTTGATTACTTCTAATCTCATATCCCAGAGGGCAGGACTCAAACCAAAGGACTGAAACATGTACAAGAAAGAGGAATTTAACTACAGTGGACCCTTGTTATATGCTGAGGTTTGGTTCCAAGATTCCCCGTGTATAACAAAATCCGTGTATGCTCAAGTCCCATTAAATATAATGACATAGCAAAATGGTGTCCCTTATAAAAAATGGAAAATCAAGGTTTGATATTTGAAATGTATACTTTTTTTGAAAATTTTCAAACCGTGTATGCTTGAATCCGTGTATAAAAAATCCGTGTATAAGAAGGGCCGACTGTAAATGCTATGAAGGCCTTCCTGACAGTGGAAAAGCCTGCCTCTGAATTTGGAGAAGTGTCCTGAACTTGAAGTTTTCACTCAGAGGCTGCATGGCCACCTACCAGCGATGCTGTAGCAGTGGATTCCTCACCCCAGCAGGGAAGTAGATTAGATGACCTCTAAGTTACCTTCCAGCTCCATCATTCTACTCAGACTATGGAAATGAAAAGAGGAGGTAAATAAAAATGAGAGAAAGCCAGAGACATTCTTACAATAATTCTCACTTAATCTCATTTTTGTTCCTTCTGATTAAAGGTTGTTTAGACAGAGAGAGAAAAGGTGTAAAAAATACCCAGACTGTACATGTTAAAGCCACATTTAAATAACTAGTGACTTGAGCTTGGGCTTCACTTCCTTCCTAGTGTAACAAAAGCCAGAAATTCAAAGCTGAATTGCTGTATTTCAAATGACTGGCCTTTAAAGAAAACATTAACATTAGCAGCACAATTCTACAATAGCCATAATGAATTGCATTCTGATGCAGAAACCACAGTGATGGCTTTTATTCTGAGCACATGGGACATTTGTAGAGTTTGGTATAGATGTATATTTGAATCAGGATACAAACTCTCTCTCCTTCCCTCTGTTTAATTTTCAGTTAGTTAGAGTCAGCTAGTGTCTTTGATGGCAGTGGGGTGGTAAATCCAGGCTGGATTTAAGTCTGAACTTTGAAGGAGGGATCTGAGGTGCTAAGCCATATCCCAAAAATAGTTTCCACACCTTAAAAGTTCAGGCTATAGCCAAAATAAATCTATCACCCTACTAAAATGGAAGCCACCTGTTACCACTGGATTCAATCTTTCTATCTTTTCCCACTTTCCACCTCCAGTACCTTAATTAAACTGTTTATCTCACAATATATGTTTGCCTGTGTCTATGTTTCTGTTTGTGTGCATGTGTGTAAAACCATCTCATTAACATTTATACTTTTCAAAAACTAGACATGTATCCTTCCCCTTTAAAAACTAAGGTTTATGTTTCTAAAGCACAGTTCTTGCTCTTTGGAGTCCTCCAAAATTAGAGCCTCTGTTTTATCTTTTGTACTGCTTGGCACTTATTAGTGAGACAGAAGTGAGGAAAGAATCACTGGGGAGCAGAGGTCTCATTTTGGGTTATCTACTACTGAAAAAATAAATTCCACAGTCAATGGGAAATAGACTATACCAGATCCAATGCTGGGGTGGCTTCCATTCTCTGCCAGAGCAGGGCTGGCAGGAATTGGAAGGGCTGTGGATCAACTGCTCCTTCCCTATCCACTGGGACGCACTGGCATACCTCTTTTCTCCCCTTCCTGATGATGGCTTTCTGAGAAAAGAAGGCACCATGGGGATTTTGACAGTGGCTAAGAGGGGAAATCAAGGTCAGGTCTCTTCCCCTGAGACCAAGTGTCTCTTTTTCCCCTTGAAGGAAAAAGTCTGCTATATCCTAGGGCTCCTGGGACACTGTGAGAACAAAAGGAGTACTCCCTTTAAAAAACACCCCAAAATGGCTATGGAAAGGGAGTTGGTTTTCAGCAGACCCCTCTCTCATCAGCAGCATGCTCAGCTGACCTCTGATGTAAACAAAGAAACGCTGTTGCCCCTGAACATGATGGAGAAGGAAATATTTTAAAATCTAAACACAATGTTGAGAGTGCAATTTCTCAACATCCTCAGAATTTAAAATACATTATTTGGAGTTTTACATTATTCTGAAAAATCAGAGGGCAAAGGAACTATGGCTTTGTGGTTCTTCCACAGCACATTATTAACAAGTTCATGGTGACATGAAAACCACATGAGGGTAGTTCCTCATCACACTCATAAGGAAGGAGACTCATTTCCCACCACCTCACTATGATTTCATAGCCACATTTATGGTGCCTTTTACATGTCTGGATTTTTCCTGTACAAACTAGTAGTAGAACAGAGAAGAAAGGGCCCGCTATTCCCCTTGCTTTTTAATTATCTGAGAGTGGGGAAGGGAGAGGTTTCAAAGGGCATGGTGTCATTTATAGTTGTGTGTAATAATTAACTGGTAATGGAAAATTTGTGCAGTGGCCAACTTCCAGACTTATTTGCTTAACAAACTAGTGACGTTTACAGATAACCTCTGGCCTGACATCTCTTTACTTGTCCAAACTTTATCCTTCCCCTAGAAGGATAAATTTGACTGGGCCATACTTAGGACTCATTCAAAGGGCCAGCCTGTGGTAAAGGACAAGATGCTCCCACAGTCACTATTTCCACCTACAGAAACTAACCAAAATGACCACTGCAATTTTACTGCAACACTGCTAATGGAGAGGAAAAAAACATTGTGCATGGGGACAGCAAACTGAGTGGGGGGCAGGGCAGATGGCACACACAATT
>NC_056523.1:110410352-110427525 GCF_019175285.1 Sceloporus undulatus | reverse complement strand
TAATAATAATAATAATAATAATCAGTATCTTCAGCACAGCCTACAGTTATAGCAATGCAGGCGTCAGCAATAATTCTGAAGTTCCCAAGTGTGGCATGGGAGACACTGTGGCATGTTTGATCCCCCACCATCCTCAAGAGTGTTTGAAGCTGTTTGTGTAGTTTGGATTGCGGGTTGGGCAAGACCAACAATGTCACCTTGTTGTTAAATTAAAACTGGTTTTAAGTCTGAAGAATTTCAAGAGCAATGGAGCTGAACAATAACGCAAATCACAGCAGCTATACATATTTTCCTTCCATCATAGGGAAATTTTCTCTTCACAGTGATGTTTATCACACTATACTCTTAAAGTGCTACTATTCCACTTTGACTCCTCTAGCTGCCTCCTGTTGCATTCTGGGATTGGCAGTTTTAAGAAGGGGTATTTAGAATTCTCAGGCAGAGTTTATTTTGCAGATCTAGCCTGTAACTGAAGTCAGATGGCTGCCATGAAAACACACGAGTAACACGTGATGTATATGCCACCCAAAAGCTTATAATGGTAGCAAGTTAAATATACATAAAATGAAATGAAGTGGCAGAAAATCTATATACAGAAGAGAAGCCTTTATTATCACTTCCTATTTTCTCTTCTTATCTGGATGTCAGCTGAATTTCACTGGGTTGCTCTATCCTTTTCTACATAATGGTAATGAATCCTTGTTCTTCAGCTAAACATTTGATACCAAAGGAACTGAGCAGATACAGAGTGACAAAATCTCTGACATATCCTTAGTGAAGTCCAGTATTAATAATGCTAATCTGTTAGGTGACACCCAACAGATTAGTGGTCAGATTGCAAAATATATAAAACATAAGAACACAGACGTTGAACTGGGGTTACGAAAAGGGGAAGCCGTGGATTGTGGCCACACCATTCTGTACACTGGGAACCAATTGCTCTGGGGTCATTTTAAAAGTTGTAACATCTTCATATGCCTTGTACTGCCCTAAGGTTGATTCCTCGAAGCACTATATGCCACCTTATAATAATCTTGGCACTTTACCCTGGAAGACAAGGAACAGAAATAGCTGAATCTAAAGATGAGTGAATCACATAGCCATGAGTCTGATACAACTGATATCTGACCCAACTGATACTTCTAGACAGAAGGCCCAAGTCCCATTCACCCAGTACAAGTGAAACTTCTCATTCACTCATGTCTTTGGGTTTATATTGATTTTGCATCTAGAAGCAAGAGGCAAATGGAGCTTGAAGACTTTAACCCTCCTAGCTGCCCTTGTTTCTCCTTATGCATCATGACAGTGACTCATGCTTGATGCATCTTGCCATCAGATACAGAGTAGAAGCAAAAACCCTTGTGGGTCACTGAACTTTATAGAGCCAAAAGGCATGACAAACTCTTGGAAAACTAGAACACATTCACCTCTTAAAATCAGAATTAGCTGTAAAATTAGGGAAATGGAATACAGAAATATTCAGAACACAGTGCTTCTGTGGTTTGTTTTTTAAAATCAGTTAAAGGTATGTTTCCGATTGGAATCCATCCCCTGAAAGACTAACATGATAGTATTAGAATTCTCTTACAGATCAAAGAGTTCTATTATGGTTGTTTCAGGTTTTACAAGTTCTTCATTTTACCTTTCTCTCAGAAATGCAATCGCAAGCCACAGAATAAATAGCTTTTGAAGAGCTAGTCCAGTTAGTAGCTATTAACTTCAAGGAACTTGCCTCTAAGGTTTATAACCTATTGTCCCCTCACAAAAAACTTTAAAAACAAGTCTGGGAAAGGGATTTACAGGCAGTAATTTCAGATAAGAGGAACAAGTCAAAGTCTAATGTTTTAATGGATATGGCCTCAGCTAGTCCGAGTATGGGAGCCAGCATGGTGTAGTGGTTTGAGTGTTGGACTACAACTCTGGAGACCAGGGTTCAAATCCCTGCTCAGCCACGAAAACCCGTCAGCCTTTGATAAGCCACACTCTCACAGGACCTAATCACACAACGGTTTTTGCAACTCCAATCCGAAGCCATTCTGGGGCCAACCATGCAAATTCACATTATAACATGATAGATTATCACATCTGATTGCTTTCTATGGGGAATCATTCCGAGGCTGATCCTAAGTCAATCCAAGGTCACTCCTGATGTAGGTGAATTTGATGAACTAGCGAATTAAAAAATCTTTCTACAAGGTAAATTTGAATCCAATTCGAATTGGTCTTGGTGTGGAATGCAACTTTGCTTTGGACCTGGTACACTCCCCCACAACCTCCAAGGTGCCATATTTCCCATGATGCAGGGCTGCAATTTTTTTCCATTTGCTTCCGGTACACTTTCAAGAATGGAGGACACATTTGGATGTTGCTGTGAGGGATAGGGGCATTGACACAGAGGACGTGTTTGGATGTAGCTGAGAGGAGGACACATTCGGATGTTGAGTGAGGGATGGGAAAGGATGGCTCATGGAGATATCTCTCTGCTTGGGGGGTGGGATACAGACAAGTAAGCCTGACTTGATGGACCCCAGAGAGAGACCCAGTCCAAGCAAAGCAGCCCCAATTTCATCCCCCCAGGTCGGGATCTCCCTGCCTAACCCCCCTAAGGAGTAAACCTTAGAATGCAGGAAGAGGAAACGTGAAGCTGTCATTCACGTGAGGCTAACATTCATGTGAAACTGGAATCAGGAAGTGGCCCCCTTCTTCACCCCAGAAATGCAAAGGTTCACGATGCGTTCAGAGCCCCACTGAGCATACGCAAGGGTGCCAATTCGAATTGCTGAACCTGCATGGTATGTACTAGTGTGATAACTTATTTTGCACTTGCTCCACTTTCCCTCAGGAATGACCACAATTTTGCTCTTCATGTGTAATAATTAATCACGTGAATTGCCTTGGATTCAAATTGACTCTGCTTCCCCTTACTTTTGGAATGGCTTTGGATTGGAGTTCCAATTTCACGTTTGAAAAGGGTCACAGTCTCAGAGGAACTAACTGCAACCCTGGACTGAACAAATCTTGCCAAGAAAACTCAATGATAGGGTTGCCATAGAATCACCGTAAGTCAGTGAGCATGCTATTATATTATTCAAGAGGTGGTATCTGACTTCAGCTCAATAAATCTTATAGTCACAAAAGGGTCACATGCTGGCGCAATGGTGGCAAAGCTGGCTTTTAACCTATCATCCATGGCATCTTAGTTTGGGCCATGTCTGGAAGTTTTTGAAGACATAATTCTGGCTGGATATTTTTGAAGATACAAATTGGGTAACAAATCAAGAGGTGAAAATATTGCCTGAACTTGAGCTTTTCTCCTTATTTTTCAGGAGATAATGCAAAATGTTCACATAATCTCTTATTTGCTAGAAAAACTTACTAGTCAGAAACCAATGTCACACTGAATTTTAGGCTGTTTGGAATCTGCTTATTTCATCTCTTAACAGGAACAGTCATCAATATTCTCCCCCAATACACATGTAAATCTACTGTCAAAGTACTTGCTTTTGCTATTTGCACATATGGATTTATTTGCTCTTCTTGTTTTATGATCCTCATGCTTAATGAATTTTCCCTCTTCCTTTCTGGATACATTGTTGGGGGTAGGGGTTGTCTTGGCTTGTACATGTTCATCTTTAGCCTTGTGTTTAGATACTGCGGCCATCGGAACAATCACCATCATATTCCTCCTACACTTAAAACCTTCACTCTTTGGTATTCTCCAAGCAGCTACCATATTTCAGCCAGTTGCAGAAAGAAAGACGCACATTGTATACTTTATGTGTATAATGACTGGTTTATGTTAGCTAATCTTCTTATATAAAACATTACATCCATTACATTCATGTTTCTTGTTGACTTCATCCCAAACACTGCCCTCCTTTTGTACCTTCTTTCAAAGTTCTCTTTTCCAGATTCCTTTCAATCTCTCCTCTCTCATTCACCTCCTTCATCCCCACTTTCTCCCTTCTCAGTTCCCCCTTTCCTTTCAATCCTCAATCAGAACACATCTAATAATGTTTGGGAAGCTACATTAGATCAAGCCCGGTTAGTAGATATTTGAAAGACAACAAGGGAATGCCAGGGATCTAAGCTAGGAAAGAATCCTGCCTGAAACCCCGGAAAACTCTTGCCAATCCAAGGGCCCATTCACACTACCTTTTATCCCGGTTTTGAAATTGATTCTTCCATGTGAAGTTCATATTGGGCCCGATTCTGTCACAATCCATGTCGAGGCTTGCACAAGGAAATGCCCCTTAGTGCGGGGTATTGAGATTCGGGCTAAAATCCATCTTTTCTGAAAAGACCCGGGTTCTCAAGGACAGAATTATGAGTAAAATACTGTTGTTATTTCAAATAAAGCAGAGCTATTCAAACAGTTGCAAAATGGTGAGTCACACATAGATAATTCAATGGACTGAATGGCTCTACTATAGTCAAACTATCAACAGAATTTGGGCTTATGGGTGACAAGTCCTGATTTTGCACTTTCAGTAGCCAACATAGTCCATAGTGAAAACTTCTGGGAGTGGCAGTCCTGCTCAAAGTGTTCTTGTTTGTGGACGTGTACTGGAAGATGCTGGCACTGTGGAGATGCGTTCCATTACCAGTGCCAAAGGAAATTTCCACAGCCAGTCCGTCAGCTTGTACATAACATGTACTGTGCATGGCATCTTGTCCTTCAATGCAGGTAGCAAAATGCTGTCAATTGCTGTGCCTATTGCAAAACAAGAACTTCTTTGATCAAATAGCAATTTCCTAACTGATTAAATGAGTTTTCAGCTATGATAGTGCCCCATGCACAGTGTATAAAAATATGGAGACAAAAGCTAAGGAAATGGGAGGAATAAGAATGTGTAGGAGTGGGATGCCAAGTGAATTTCACAGAAATTTGTTGACAGTGTCTTAAGTAACTCTGGTTCACATCACTTAGAACAATGGAATGCTGATCTTCCATCCCAGCTAGCTGAAAACATGTCCCTCATCGTGTGTGTGTGTGTGTGGGGGGGTATAATATGAGACAAAGGAATATGATATTTGTAACAGAAAAAATAAGTGCCACGGATGCCATTGTGGGTTAGGGAAGCAGAAAAGGGAAGCAAGGAACAGAGAAGAAGACTGATTTCTCTATAACTGCTTCGAGGCTGAGACACACCGCAATAATGTATATTATAAGGAGTTCAACCCATCCCAAAGGTGAGAAGGTTCTTATTGTGGTCACCAAACCTAAAAATATTTCAGCTGTGTCTTTCAAAAGGCTAGGTTAGGTTTTTATTTTGGTTCCTTAAAATATCTGCCTCTGATGGTTTTCTGACTTTAAAAAGTCAATTGCTTGGCATGTTCTCTTGGGAGGTTGCTAATTATCCCAGCCCTTACACCACCAGCACACCAAAGCTGAGCCCATTCCCTCCCTAATTATTTCAGAATATGTGGCAATTTGGCATCAAATTGTCTTATTGTTTAAAACAAAATGTATGTTCCATTCTAGGACAGCTGCCCATTATTCATTATGAGCATTTAGCAGGAGAAGAAGGAATACTGACTAACAAAAACAACGATATACCAGATAAACGAATAAGCAAAAAGATTAAACCCTATTCAGTCATCATTTGGCTGGACAGACCCTAGTGTTAGCTATCCTATGACACAAAAAATACCTCAGAGAGAACATATGAAAAGGCATATAGTCCTGAGTTACCTCCAGAACCAGAAAAAGACTTCAATAGCATGTTGTTCATGTAGCAAATATCCACTTTCTTCTAGGCAGAAAGGCCAGCTAAGAGGATATATTATATATATATATATATATATATATATAATATCTCCCGTCTCCCATCCTGTGAAAGAGAACAATTACGCCAGGTTAAGAGGTCTTAAAAAACCCTAAGATGCCAGGAAGTGGAGCACCGGTGTATCCTCAAGGCTTATTGGAACACTCCATTCTTCTTGCAAACTGCTGAAATTAATTCCTTATTACCTTGAATCTTTCTACATTGTGGAGAGATCTGTACCACCTTGAGGCTAACAAAGAAAGAATTGGCAGCATGTGCTTTGTAAATTTCAGTTACTTCCTCAGATGCTTTGGATACATCTGAGGAAGTAGACTTAAGTGTATGAAAACTCACGCTGCCAACTTCTTTCTTTAGTTAGTCTCAAGGTGCTACAAAATCTCTCTACTACCATTCTATGGACTCTACATACTAGCTCTGGACTTCTATGGCTATATCTTTGAATTCTGCCTTTGAACATTGTTAACTGTAGCAATGCTTATCACTTAACTGCATTATGGTAGATTTGGGACTGTGGCTTCCTTGATTGATTCATCCACTTGTAATGCAGTCTTCCTCTTTTCCTATGCCTCCTACATTGCCAAGCATTACTGTATGTCTTTCTAGAGAGTTAGTCTTCTCATGATATGGCTAAAGTGTGGTAGTCTCCGTTTAGTCACCTTGACGTCTAAAGGAATTCATGCTTGATTTGTTCGGACCTGCTAGTAAATTTCCAAATTCTCGTCACTTCTTCCATGTTCTAGTTGTAGCCACTTTAGAAGAAAAGTCAATAGGAGGCTGGCATTACTTTGCTCTACTCCACAATCCACAATATCTGTGGACTGTTTTACTGATTATAATGCATTGATTTGTTTTGTATGTCTTTATATTGTACACTGTCTGTGAAGGGTTCAGCCTTAAATCTTACTTTTCAAAACACACCACACACACACACACACCACACACCCACATAGTGGTAAGGAGATCATGGTTGGCTCAGCTACCATATTTTTTCTACTTTAGCGTCAGCCAGCAGGGTATTCATAGAAGTATTTGAAGCTGACATTTTATTTTACAGGGCACAGTAGTAAATAGCCACATTAATCTTGGCTTTATGGAATGAAAGACTTTAAAGTTCAGGCATATTTTGAAATAATAAATATGTATTTTTTCTGGACGTAAAAGAAATCTGTTGTGGGTATATCTGCCTCCTCTTTTTGACCTTTCCTGCCACTGGGGTGCAAGAGTTAAGCAGGCCACAAAAAGCTTGTATTGAAGGACATGAGGCTTGTGTGGGGCTGAAATCTGTGGCATAGCTCAGCCCTGATTAGCAGCCTCTCACTTGTATGGTTCAGCCCCTGTAACTTACATCAGCTGTAAAATGGGAGGCCCCCATTTCTGGCAGCAAATGATTAAATGAAACCCTATCCACATGGCAGCAGGTTTCAGGGTGACGTCACTGACAAACATATAGAAAGAAAAGTCACAGCAGTACAGTGTACCGTATTGACCTGTACAGAGAAAAATGCAGTTTTTAAATGCCAGGATGAGAGACTGCCTCCAGCAGTCAAAGTGCCATTTTAAATTTGTGTAAATAGGTAGCTATCTATGGAGCCAGAGTAGTGTGGTTCAAGCATTGAGTATGGATCTGGTGACCAGGGCTTGAATCTTCATTCAACCATGAAAACACTGGGGTCTTAAAGCAATGCAATAGCAAGTACATTCTATACCACTTATCAGTGCACTAAGCACTCCCTAAGTGGTTTACAATGTGTAAGCCCCCATCAAGGGCAATTAGCTTACACATAAAGTTGGGTACTCATTTTCAATTTGGAAGGATGCCAGCTGAGTTGACCCGAGTTCTTGGCTGGTATTGAACTCACAACCTTGGCAAACTTTATGGTTTGTGAGTGAGTGGCTGCAGTACAGGCATTTAACCACTGCACCACCAGGGTCTTAGGCAAGTCACACTCTCTCAGTCTCAAAGGAAGACAAGGCAAACTCCTTTTGAACAAATCTTACCAAAGAAACCCTGTGATAGGGTTGTCAAAAGTTGTAATGACTTAAAGCACACAACAGCAACAACAACACTAGCTATATGTACAGACATTTCTATCTTCTATACAGATGCAAGAAATCAAATGCAAAGGTTTCTGCTGGCTCTTATTTAACTGGCCCATTGTGTATGGAGGTGTGTGTGGAATTCTACTCCCTAATAAAATGAATGACTGTAGGTTCTGAAGAGTATTTAAAGCCCATGCTGGTAGGTAGTAGCTATCAGAAGACGAGGGAGAGGTAGCTAAAAATGCCTGGATAAGGATGAATAAGAATCCTCAGGGGCTGAACAGACACCCCTCTTTGTTTGCCGATTGGGGCCACAGCAATTGCATGCACAGCCCTGATCTGGCCTTTCCACGTGCAAAAAGGAGCCCACAAAAGCATCTCCTTTTGCGCCATGGAAAGGGAACCATAGCCACCGCCAGCATGGCTTTTCAGCACTCCTTTTGGCACTGCATCATCAGCACACAGTGTCAGAGGAGGGTCGTGACACGCCCGCCCTGTGGTGGGGTAACAGCTCACCGCGCATGGGGGCAGAATCGGGGCATGTATTGTGAAGAAACCAGTCCCCCCTCTGCCCCAATGCTGGCCTTTATCACCAGTCTGTACAGTAGTCAGTTAACAAAGCTCTGACAAAAGCTCCTTTTTACAAAGTCTTTTTATGTCTGCCCACCCTCCTTGACATTTGTATTGCTAGAACTTTCTTGACGTATTGGCACTGGGAGATGGGTGAGGAGGACTCAAGAAACACAGGCTTTCCGTATGGATTGCAGAAGGGTCTTTATTTTAAAATGCAATAAACTTTGATCTGGGAAAGAATGGAATTCCACTGTAGTCCGCCTCAGTTTTATCTTCCTTTCCCACAGCTCCTCCACACCTCACGCATTTAATGAGCTGTAGATTGGACAGGCCTAACCAGGCTTGCCCATCTTCACGATGGGTTTGTAGCTCAGTATCAACAGTCCTATGATAGTAAAAGCACCATGTCTACACTAACAACCTGCTTTACCTGTGACTGTGGGGGACAAGAGGTATTTCCAGATCTTATATTTGTACAGTGCATTTGGGCAGATGCTGTGTCTGTTCAAACCCAAAAAGACAACAGGGCCTGAATCCTCATAAGTTACTCTTCCCAATGAAACAGCATAAATGTCACCTCCATCCTTGGTTTTGGTTTTCTGAACTATGTTACCATTTTAATAAATGAGCAACCGTTACCAGTGTGTATGAGTCAGAACCAGTGTTATTCCTTGTGAAAGGTTTGGGGGAAAAAGAGTTTGAAAACAACTGCAAATAGTGTCCCAACCAGCTTAGTCATCATGCTAGGGAAACTTGCTCCAGCAATGGTATTGTCTTAGTAAATATTGTACATTTGCTTCTCTGATTCTTTATTATCTTTCAACAACCACAAGAATGCTCAATACTTTCTCTTTTAAAATTATTATGACTTAACAACAGTTGAGCGGAAGTATTTCCATTCCTTTTCTCTGTACCAAGTTTCAGTACTCTCTGTGAGCTCACCTTACAGCTTGCATAATAGCCAAGATAGCAAGTGTAGAGATATTATTTACACATCAATTTCATTAGAGGTGCTCCATCAGTTTGTTTTGCATAGCAACAAGACAAGAGTTGGATTCAGAGATTTAGTCAAAATTGAAGCCTCATGGGAATCAGTGGAACTTAATCTTGACTAACTTCAGTTGTAATGATTCAGTGGGTCTGCTTTAAATAAGGCTAAGCCCAATGATCCAACAAAATAATTTAGCAGCTTTAACTGGACAGTGAGTTTCAAGATTTGGGGTGGAGGCAGTTTTCTATGCCTTTTGTCCATCATTTTAACAAAGAGAACTTTGTAGCATGGAAGGAATATATTTCTTTCTCCTTATTTGCCTATGTTCTTTTTTCCATTCATTTCCCAGAGAAACTCACATACAGATACGCAATGCTGTAAAATTGGTGTGTTGTTTTAAAAAACCTCATACGTATTTCCAGTCTAAGAGCGTACAACTTCTTGGCTGGAATCCCATAGTTCCCCTGAACTAGAGAGCCCATTTTATCAATTCTTGTATGGTAAATCAATGTAACCCAGGTTTATTTGCACAGAGTCACAAGAAAGAAATTCCCAGGGCTTGTTAACTGCTGAGGATGGGTCTTTAGGCACAGACCAACACCACTTCAAGCCACAGGAAACCTCTGCAGTGCACACACAAACACACTTCTGCAGCTTTTCATAACAGACTGAGATGGCATTATTTTTGCCTAACCCTTTTCTGACCACCAAAAAGCGGTACCAGTATGTTTATTAACCAAAGCAATTGGGTGTCTGAGAGGAATGGGAACAGTTAATGGCAAGAAGTATATAATGTTTGGGAGCTTAACACTTTAAACTGTAGTACAAGTCATAATATAATGAGCTGTCTATCCTGCCCTACCCCCCCAAAAAAAGACAATATCTGGGGAAAGTTGGATCAATTTTCAGTTTGTCAAACTTCACAGGGAGCAAGGATTAACTCCCATCCCATAACTCATGCGGTCTTGTTCAGCTCTGCTTTCCAGATACTACTGTAAAATGAAAAACCAGTGAGGACTTAGATCACAAACATCCACTGCCATGTTTATTTCAACCCTTAGACACATCACATAAGTGCAAGCATTTTGCTGTTGTATTACGCATCATGCATCCTCATCTTGACAGATTAGTGCCAATTTGTTTTGTCCCAGTATTTGAAACAGGACAGTGAAGCAGGATTGAAGCTGGTAACGCTGAGGGCTATCCAAATGAACTTGGACTATACACAATAAAAACAGCCTCCTGTTTGTTCTCCAAGGAGCAGAAAGCTGAGCAAAGTTCTTATCCAAATGTATCATACATTTATCTTTGAACTTTCCTCTCCTTTGTTACGTGACATATCCATGTCAGCAACAGCTGGCCCAGGTCATACAGCAGGTAGTCAAATCTGTTTCTTATGCTGTGGAACACCTCAGAAATGAACTAACCTTTTGTAATAAGTTGGTGTAGAGGGGGATGATTTTCAAAGATGTTAATTCCCAGTTGCTTTGTTTGTGCCTCCTCTCATGATGAAAATACTGTTTCTTGCATGTCATCAAGACAGATTGAAGCCTTTTTAAATCTTTGAAACACATCACCCACACATTCTGCACAAACCCTATTTACTAAAAAAAATATTTTAACTCTATGGTAGCAAGCACTGTCTTATTCTGAACCACATTCCTTATCTGCCATGGCCAGTAGTCACACTATGGCCATGTACCAGCTAAGATGGCAGCTACCTAAAACTCTTTCAGAGTAGGCTTTCCACGTCAACATGGAACAACATATGTCCTCTGTCTTCAGATGCCAGCCCATAGATGCAGGAGAACATCAGAATAAACTCTTCTAGAACATGGCCACATAGCCTGAAAAACCCACAAAAAACTATGGATGCTGGCCTTCAACTTCAGATCTTCGCTTACTTCTAGCTTCAAGCGGGAGTGTTCCCACTCTCTTGCTGCTCCAGCTTGGTCCAGTTAAGAGTTCAGATGTTTGCTTCCACAGCTATTTTGTACGTGAGAGATTCCTTTGAATTTGGGCAGAAGTACTTGCTTCCAACTATTTGAACCCATTCTATTTGACCTATTCCACCATTGAAATCATCATTGAGGAGTGAGATAAGCAGAATTCCTTTTTGTGTTTCTTTAAATACAAGTGGGTTTGGGTTTGGTTTTGATAAACCCAGAAATTAATTTTGGCTTGTCCTCTGTGATTTGAGATCTGCAAATAATTCTGAGTAAAATAGACAAATAATTAGTTTCACTTCTCCTGTACTTTGACTTTGCTTGAAAATAGGTGATGTTGTCCCTTAATAAAGAATAATAAATAATAAACAGTTTTATATCAGTCTCTGGTCATCTTTAATAAACTGAGCAACTGAGCAGCCTGCCAGAAAATGCTTAGTGAGTCTAGTTCAGTTCTTCCCAATATTATTAGTAGCTAAAACTGTACACATTGAAGGGCATTTTTTGTCCCTGTTATGATCTTCTCCGAACAAATGTCCAGGGATTTTATTAAAAGCCAAAACGCAACTGTGCTCTTGGAACAGATAGTCAGTTTCATCCATTGGCAATGCAGCAAAACAGTGGCCATTAGAGCAAGAACTCTCTATCCTCAGAGCATCTGTTGTGTTCTGTGTCCAGGTTTGGACATCTAATACTGCATTCTATTTGAAAGAAGAACAATGCTGTTTTAGACAGCTTATTTTACAATAGTGTCATCATCCTTTCTTTATGGTTTTGGAAACTTTGGGCTGCTTTGTAATGACCCTTCTATGGGGATGATGTGTGATCCCTGGCCCAGACATCTTAGAGGAAGATCCTGCTTCAAGGGACCATGAGATCGATCAAGGCATCCTGGCCCTTTGGGAGAGGCCAGGTTGAACCATTGCTTCAAAATGAGAAGTGCTTCCTTTCTGATTCAAGGCAGGACTGGTTTGAGAGACTGCAGATGCAAGATGTAGAAGTGTCTACATGAGAACAACAGGGAGTAAAGATTTGCCTCTGACTTATGACTCCTTCACAGCAGATCATTTATTGAGTGAATGATGGACTACAACTGTGCCTCTGAAACCTCTGGCATCAGTTTCAGGCAGCAAGTTGTAGGGGAAAGTCTGCTTATGTGAAGTCAAAGGCTTTCATAGCCAGCATCCATAGTTTTTTGTGGGTTTTTCGAGCTGTGTCACCATGTCTAGAAGTTTATTCCTGACACTTCTCCAGCATCTGTGACTGGCATCTCTGAAGATGCTGGCGAAGCATCAGGAATAAACTCTCTCTAGAACATGGCCCTATGCCTGAAAAACCCACAAAAAAATATAAAAGTTGCTTATTTTTATTATTATGTAAAAAAAAACTCTGGATGGTAGTTTTGTGTTTCTTGGTCACTTTGCTCTCTGTAGGTAACTGCCCAGTTTAAAGACATAGCCGTGCGTGCTGGAAAATCAAAAAGCAAAGGGATTCTGTAGCCAGATACATATTTCCTCCTTTCCCAGGACATGTCCTACATTTCAACCATCTGTCCCAGGAGAATTCCAAAATCTCTTTCATTTTGAGCCAGGACTTAGACATATGAATGCATATTTATTTATGTTTTGAGCTTTTCTTTGGTGATGTCTACATTTTCTTCAATGTCCTGTATGCCTTGTCCTCCTTTGCAGTTGGGACAATTGGTAGCCTGGTCTTGTAGTACCTTTGAGACTACCTGAAAGAAGCAGCTAGTAGCATGAGCTTTCTTAGACCTGAGCCTACTTCCTCGGATGCATAGGGCTGTGTTTGAGCTGCATTCAGACTATATCTTTGGTATGACCTTTGATAATTTCTGCTGCAAAACACTCTGCTCCGGTCAAACATTTCTCTTCACATCCTCTATCCTATTTGTTTAGCAGTACAGGGCTGTCCTGTGGATGCCTCCCTTCCTCTCTCAATCAAGCTTCCTCATTTGCACAACTCAAGATTGCAGTTGATGGTCATTTTAATCCGTGTCTCTAGGCAACCAGATCATGTGACCCGAAACTCCAGTGACACAAGCTGGATCCTGCCTTTTTTTCTTCCCTTTTCCTTCCTTTTGGCAAGGTTGTTGAGTGACAGACAGATCTGCTGAGCTCTTTCTATACCTGAATTTTTTCTGAGTAAGTTAGAACTAAGCACACCGGATACATGTGCAGAATGTAGTTCAATGCAACATGTCCACTTTTTCAATATCCGTTTTGAATGCTGCCTGTTTGCCTGTGTTTTGCTAACGTTAATTCAGCTCATGGCTCTGCAAACTCTGGAGACGCCTTTGACTGAGCTGGTCACAATCCTAACAAACTCAGAAAACTTCCCTAATCCAAATTTTCTAGTATGCAATTATTATTTTTATAGTAATAAGAACTTATGGTTTTTGCAGTTTGTTTACAGTGTAAATACAAAGTGGGTTTGAGGAACAGAATCAGTCATTCATAGAAGCAGCCAGGTATATAATAAATAATAATAATAATAAAATAATAATAATTTTTACTCCGCTTTTTCACAAAGGAATCAAAGTGGATCCACACAGATAAATAAAACATCCAACAATTAAAATTACAATTTAAAAAGCCCAAAACCCTACAACTCCCCCCATCCATAAAAAACAGTAATTAACGCATAAAAAGAGTTAGCAGTATCTGTCCTCCCCAGCAGTCCTCTCCTCAAATTCCAGATACTCCTAGACTCTGGAGATACTCTGTCAGGAGAATACTCTATTAGGAAAAAATTAGATTTTGATCCCTTACTTCCTCGCATGTATTTGTGTATGTACATGCCTTCATGTACTTCTTAGTGGAGTGGCAAAAAGCAAGAGCTTAGTCGATCCTGGGGGTCTAAAGATCCACTGACTCCCTTATTTTCTCTGCCACAAAGCAGCTTCTGACCTTTCTGGGACCTTACCCACAGGGCACAGAAGTAGGGTCAGTTCACTTGGTCAATGCGTATTCGTGTTATATCGCATTGGTGTTTCACACCTGTGAGCTAGAATACTTATTGACCAATGCGATATAACGAATACACTTTGGCCAAGCGTATTCACGGCTGGTTCCGAACTGAAGGCAGCCGGCTCTCCTGTTTTGCGAGTGCGCAAAAATTGTGGATCAGCGGGATCCGTATTTATGGCCAGTGCGAAACCTCTGTTGCTTGGCTGGTGTTTGTGGTGTATATATATATATATATATCCAGTGGTTCTCCTGAAGACCACTGGGTTACAAATTTCCCATGATGCTGCGCTGGAATTTCCCGCTTCTCCTTCCGTTGGCCCTTTCCCCTTCAGGACAACCGCCGGGGCTGGGGAGCGATTTTTCCACTGAACGAGATAAGCAGAAACCTTTTGTGTCGGGGGGAATTATGTATGGTATATGTGTGTATATAGGTATATGTATGTATACACACACACACACACAACAACCCACACACAAGATGTGTGTGTAGCATATACATGCAGCAACACTTTTGGCGCTCCACATGTTTGTGTGTGTGGTGTGTGTATTTGTATAGTGTGTATATAGGTTTGTATGTATATACACACACACCCACACCGCGTGGTGGTACACATAAATGGCATCCCACTTTGGCTGTGGCACAGTGTGTTTTGGATATTATGTGTGGGTTTGTGTGTGGATATATGGAATGTATATGTGTGGTGTGTGTATGTGTGTGTGTGTGTCTATGCTATATAAAATACTCTATATACACTCATACAGACACATGTGTGTGTACACTAAAAACAGCATCACACTTTGGCTGTACCATAGAATCATACAATCATAGAGTTGGAAGAGACCACTAGGGCCATCCCAGTCCAACCCCTGCATGCAGGAATCCAAATCAAAGCTCCCCAACAGATGGCCATCCAGCTTTGTTAAAGACCTCCAAGAAGGAGACTCCATCACCCTCGAGGGAGTGCTTCCACTGTCGAACAGCCTTACTGTCAGGAAGTTCCTCCTAAAGTTGGGTGGATCTCTTTCCTGTAGCTTGCATCATTGTTCCGGGTCCTGTTCTCTGGAGAGCAGAAAACAGCTTGCTCCCTCTTCAACATGACATCCCTTCAAATATTTAAAAAGGGCTATCATATCAACTTAACCTTCTTTTCTAAGGCTAAACATCAGCTCTTAAGTCGTTCCTCATGGCATGTTTCCAGACCCTTCAACATTTGTCGCCCTCTTTGGACACGCTCCAGTTTCTCAATGTCCTTTTGAATTGTGTGCCCAGAACTGACACAATATTCCAGGTGGGGCCTGACCAGAGCAGAATACAGTGGCCTATTACTTCTCTTGATCTAACACTATACTTCTATTGATGCAGCCTAAAATCGCATTGGCCTTTTTGCTGCGCACTCCACATGTTCACTCATGTTCAACTTGTGGTCTACTTGGACTCCTAGATCCCTTTCACACGTAGTTTCATTCAGCCAGGTGTCACCCATCCTATATCTGTGCATTTATTTTTCCGCCCAGTGCAATACCTTACATTTCTCCGTGTTGAATTCATTTTGTTAGCTTTGGCCCAGCTTCTCGTCTATTCAGGTCATTTTGAATCTGATCTCTGTCCTCTGGTTTAGCTATTCCCCTAATTTGGTGTCATCTGCAATTTGATAAGTTGCTCCCAATTCTGTCACTCCAGGTCATTGATAAGATGTGTATATGTGTGGTGTGTGATATATTATATGTGTGTGTGTGTGTGTGTTGTGTGTGTGTGTGTGTATAAACACTCATCAGACCAATGTGTTGATACACATAAAAAGGCATCACACTTTGGCTGTACCACTATGTGTATATGTGTGTATATCTGTGTGTGTGGTGTATGTGGTGTGTGTGTATATAATTAATATAATAATTAAATATTTTATTTATTTACCGCCCTTCCGAGATCAGGGCGGTTTATAAACACTCATACAGACAATGTGTGTGTACACATAAAAAAGGCATCACACTTTTGGCTGTACCACTATGTGTATATGTGTGGTATCTATATGGTGTGGTGTGTGTGTGTGTGTGTGTGTGTATAAACACTCATACAGACAAATGTTGTGTACACATAAAAAAAGGCATCTCACTTTTGGCTGTACCACTATGTGTATATATATAAGTATGTATGTGTGTGTATATGTGTGTGTGTGTGTGCACGGTGTATATATATATCATATATATCTATAAATATACACACACACAACACACACATACATACATACACACACAACACACATATATACCGATGGTGCATACCCCTTTCGTAATGGCTAAAGGCAGCAATTCTCGTGCTAAACAGTGACTCCTTCTTCACCCTGGAAGTTAAAATGTTGCGCCCCATTCAGAGCCTCACAGAACATGCGCAAGTGCCAATGCGATCAGCCAATACACTTGTATTGGGCTATGTGGTATCTCAATCTCAATTGCCTCACTTTGCCTGATACAGCATTGGGCCGATTTGCAAACCTCGATTCGGAAGCCACCCAGGTGTGAAACAACAATGCGATATGACGCAAATATGAATCGGCAAAGCGTATTCAGAGAGCGCGGGTGTGAATGAACGATGCGATATAATGTGAATACGCATCGACCAATGCAAACTGACCCTACTTCTGTGCCCTATGTGGTAGGTCCTGTGTGTTTGGGGGGATGATGTGGGGCGGCCAGCTCTTCAGTGTTCCCCTCAAGGTGCACTGGAGGAATCAGGCTTTGAAGGAGTTGAATGAGCCATTGGGTGTTGTTGCCAGTTTTTCTGGTTTAAAATCAGGCACAGTTATCACTTTTAAGTTATAAACTGCTACATACGCTGTGCCGACAGCA
>NC_056523.1:110403944-110410327 GCF_019175285.1 Sceloporus undulatus | reverse complement strand
GCCTCTAAGGGGCGGCCTGCAGCCATTTCCATCTTTGCTGGATCAGGGCTGTGGCAACTGCACGCTGTGGCCCCAATCTAGCCTTTCCAGGATGCAAAAAGGAGCCACAAAAAGCGGCTTTTTTTTGTGCCCTGGAAAGGGCGCTGTAACCACCAGTGCGCAGATTTAAAGCATTCTTTTGGTGCTGTGTCATGTAGATGCAGTGCCAGAGGAGCACTATGACACCACTATGTGGAGTGGCACCCAGTGCCATGAAGTCGGGGGCAAAGTCGGGGCATGCATTGTATGGATGCCATGTCCCAACTCCACCCTCAGGCGGTCTGTACAACCCCTAAGTCATCATTTTTTTTGCTTTGCCTTTTCATTCTTTTTGACATATGTATGTTTTCTTAGACCTGCCTGTGCCTGGTTGACTCCTCCACACATCCACACATTTACTGTACTTCACTGTTCATGCATCCAGTCTTTAGGATGAAACCAAGCAGTTATACCTGCTGGAATTCTGTAAGTTCTTTGGCATCATTTCCCTTTGCTTCATCCTTTATATCCTTTGTTACATGTCCCTAAGCTTTACCCTCAACTTACCCATGGGTCATATCAAAATCAATAATTTTGGCCCCCAAACCTGCCCTCTAGATATACATGAGGTTGATGTATAGTCAGGTATATACAGTAGTCTTAAAAGTTTCTTTAAGACCACCACATATCTAGCATTCACTGGAATTCTCATAAGATCATCTTCAGGAAAAAAGAGTCTGAACAGAGCTTGGGTACAGTACGGTATATACAGAAAACCATGGTTTGGTTAGCCATGCAAGCAGTTAGTCACTTTAGCTAACTAAAGCCTTTGTTCATTGAAGGGTTGAGAGAAGTGGTTTCTGTCTGTCATAGTGACTCAGGAGCTCAAGATCTGTATTTAATCCTTGGGCCTGAAAACAATCATATAGGATTTTGAATCCAAGTTTTGTATTTTAAAAGTGGAATACATATTCCTTTTTTGTACAGATGCAGAAAGATCAAAACTGGTGCAGGCTCCCTTTAACAGAAGTAGCCTTACTATTTTGCAGAATGAGGCAACTTGTTCAGGAAATAGATTTGTGTTTCAGAACAGAACAATGAATTGTTAGTTATTACTCTATTTTTAATGTAAACGAGAGGAAATTGTAGACTCTTTCCTCTTCAGTTGTCAAAATAACATTGCTTCACTTTACTTAAGGAAGGCACTTTTGGCTTAAGGACATGGGTGCCATTTGCTGTTCTCCCTCAGGTAACAAAATATCTTCAACCAGCCTGGCACCTTATGAATGTTTTTGAATAGTTGCAAATAAATAAATAAATAAACCCTTTTTTCTTGATCCTTTTTTTTCCAAAGCAAAAGCAGATTTCATGTGGACAAGGAGAATTATGTTGAAATAACTAGTTTTCAGTGCACACTCAATGTAGAAGAGCAGAAATCAAGCATACCCACAACAGTCAGAGAGAAACAGCTGTGACAAAATGCCTATGAAACTGTTTCCACCTAACCTATCTTGTGTACCAGTCAATAAGAAGAAAAAATATTGCAGGTTGAAAGACTAAGACAAGTAACCTTTGAACCTTTGTTTTCATCAAGAGATATTTTGGACACTTCCCTGAGGTCTTCAGGAAGTAGTACAAGAAGTACCAGGTTGTCAGCGGCACAAGTTAGCCAATGTTTTGCACATACTCTTCCTCTCTTATGTAATAGCATACTAAGTATGCCACGGTGTTGTAATGTCTGCATCTATACATACTGATGCAATTTTACTGCATATTGATTCAAGATCCTCACAGCACTGACCTCGCTTTAGCAGTCTAGAACTTTCTGGTGCTGATGTTGAGGCGACTAAAATATCATACAAAACAAGCCAGATAGGATTCATGCTGGTTTTAGGGGGAAATGGGGATGCCCTATGAATTATATGATGATATCATTACTTGGGGCATGTATTCTGTTGATAGTTCACAGCCAGTTATGCCCTCTTAGTAAATTTGCAATGTACATGCATATAAAACCCCATGATAGGGACACCTTAGGGTCACCATAAGTGGGAAATGACTTGAAAACACACACCACTAACAACAACAACACATGTATACATAGTCTTTAGAGTAATAATCTATTTTTATTTTATTATTTCATTTTTATTAATTGGTTTATTGAATTTATATCCTACCTTTCTTCCAAGATGGGATTCAAGTTGGCTTACAATATATTTTTTAAAAATCTACACGTAACTTCTGTCACACACCCCCCACCTCACCCCTGTCCCCTTTAGTCTTCTTCTGTTAAAACTTTCCAGACTATGTATGTCTGGACACAGTCTTGCTCAAGACTGCATTTCCCATAAAAATGAGAGGGCCATCCATTCAGAGGTCTCACCCAACTGACTTTCCTGCCAACTGCCATTCCCATCTAATTGGTAAGATATCTCAATATCCATGTTTTGTTCCTAATAAGCTTACAATTGAAGTATGAAATTATTAGAGCCAGGCACAGGAATTTGCAAAGGGCATAAGGTTACTTTGGAAGCATTGGTAAGTTTGACAGGTGTTTGCAGCATAATGAACTTATCCTTGCCCTCAAATGTGACCTTAAACAGTCAGGATACAAGCCAGCTTAGAAAGCACTTCTCCCAACCTGAGTGTCCTCACACATTAAAGAGCAGTAGGAAAGCTGCTCCTACAGATAACCTCCCTGAATGTGGTTCACTTGTTAAGGTTAAGAGCAAGGTTTCATAGAAACCTTGTTATATAGAAACACAGGAGGCTGCTCATAAAGAGCCAGACAATTGGTTCATCTAGCCTAGTACTGTTAACTTGGGCCCTATTCCCACTGGTGGTTTTGCTCTGGAAGGAACTGGGTTGATTCAGAGGGCCCCCTCCCGAATCTCTCCATTAGCAAGTGCCCACTACAAAAATTGGGGCATTTTAACCCAAATGCCTTCTTACAGAAATCGGGTTTAACATGAAAGCGCCTGCTGTCAATCAAGCGATTGTCATAGGTGACGTTTGCAGCACTCATTGGGGCATTGGAAGTATGCTTTTCCCCCTCCTTTTTTTAAAGAGCCAGGCACAAAATGCACAAAAATGCGCACATTTTGTCAGATTTAAAAACCGTATGTTTGTGTGTGTGTGTGTGTGTGTTGTGGGCATTTGGGTCAGTGCAGGTTATGATCTGCCCTTGGCCCCATTTTCAACCCCAAAATGCAAGCTAATGCATCCTGTATCCCCCACTCCTTGCCATCCCAGAATGCCTCTTACACATGTAATAATAATAATAATAATAATAATAATAATAATAATAATAATAAATTCCTCACCTCAGAAATGCCAGAAAAGGATGCAATTGCCATGCATCCTTTTTTGCTCTTAAAAGCAATTCAGGGCTACCCCTGAATTCCTTAGAGACAGTAGCAAAAGCATGTATCATTTTGCCAATTTGCCAAATTGACAAGGGCAACAAATGTAACATTTGAATTGTAGCATTCATTTGCAAATCTTGCCCTTTGCAACATTTCCCCTTTGCTGGTAGCGAGCAAATAAAAGGGAAAGGGAACAAGAGTACTCCTAGCCATCCACATCAACTGAGATGACAACTGTAGGGACGAATCCGGAGTACTTCCAAGCTGCGAACTTTGTCCTTTAGGGGAAGTGTGACCACCAGGAACGGTTGACAAATTTCCCTGCTTGGCTGGGATTCCTATCGCTAGTATCTGTTTTCTCTGGGATTCAGCCTGTTTGTTTTCCCTCATCCGCCCATTACCGAACGAGGCAGGTCATTCAGAGGAGGATGCCATCCTTGTCACTGCAGCAGTCTGAGAACTTTTAAGGAGGAGGCTATAAGAGCTGGTATTGTTTGAAATGGATCGTTTAACTTCTAAATCTTATTATAAAGTGCATGTTTTAATAATAAGGTTGATAATGTAAATTGGTTGAATTGTTTCTTTTTTGTATGTTTTTAATGTGCACGCTACCTGAGCACCAGTTTTGAGGAAAAAGCAGGATACATAGTGATGATGATGATGATGGGCTGGGAATGATACTTTTAAAAGTGATTTTCTTTAACCCCCAAAGTGGTTACTGTTACAGTTTATTAATGTTTCTCAAAAGTAACTATAGGGGAGGAAACGTAACATTTAAAAAGAATCGAATGTGAAAGGCCCTGGCCGTGGTACAAACCCACTCTCTTCCAGCCAACTGTGCCTCATCAGTTCCCACCACAGAACACAAAGTGGCAGCACTAGGGCATATGACCAGGCAACTCCTAGGATGTTCCTCCTATGCCATTTATGAGTCCACACACCCTTTTATTTACATAAAAAATAATCAAAAACCTTAGGTTACATTGCAAAAGGAGTTGTTAGTTGTTTGTTACAACTGTGGTGTAATGTAGTTATATCTTTGTTACTGGGGAAGGAACAATTTTAAGTAACTTAATTAGTCACAAAGAGTTATTCCAAATCTGGCTCAGGTGATGGGAAACATTCCACCATGGGTGCTCTATTCCTGTGGCTATTGCATGACCCATGGCTTGCTGAAAAAACACAGTTCGAATTGTGAAGTCCAAGGCTTTCATGGCCAGCATCCATAGTTTTTTTGTGGGTTTTGGCTATGTGGCCATGTTCTAGAAGAGTTGAAGAATCTCTTCTAGAACATGGCCACGTAGCCAAAACCCCACAAAAACTGCAGTCCAGATTGATCCGTTAACCACTGGCCCTTATCACGATGAGTCGGAACTGGGTGGTCTTCAGGCACTGGGCGGTTCGAATTCACGTTATTTCGCACAATACCCTATACCTGGGACCCCTCCGAATTGGCAGGATTCAAATTGGCCATACGCATTGCGCGAAGTGCATTCAGTGCAGAAATGTTGGCCACACAGCGTGCTCAACATGAGGATTGGCCGATTTGTATCCGCCGCCTCGCACATGTCAGTGGTGCCCTGCATGGGTTGCGACCTTAAACGCTTCCGGGGTGAAAGGGGAGGTCCCGTCATGACAGCCGGTAAACAGCTGGAGAGCCAGCTCATGCACATAACAACATCGCGATACAACGTGCCCATTACTGTTTCCTCTCTACATTCCTCTTGGTTTTAAATGTTACCATGACTTCCTTGCAACAAATTAGCAATGGCCCGGTTCTAGCTGTGTGTGTGTGTGTGGTGTGTGAGTATGTATTCTGGGTGGGGGGAGGAGCAGTTCCGCGGCTGTCAATCGCTCCGTTAGCAAGTGCCACTACAAATTGAAATCGAATGCATTTTGACAGTAATCGAATGCATTCTGTAGATTGGCCGCTGCCAATCAAGCTATGTCATGTGACGTTTGCAGGGCATCGGGGGAAGTGTCCTCCCTTTTAAAGAGCCAGGCACAGGGGTTTCAGCGGCTGCACAAGTGCAAGCCTGGCTCCATCTGCATCGGAATATAAACCATGCGCAGCTGCGCTCAAAAATGGTTAAAATAAAACATAATTCAGGAATATTAACATGTGCATCTGCGCTTCAAAAAAAAATTGTTTGAATTGAAAAGGGGGGGGGGTTTGCCTGACATGAGCTCCGTTCATGACCTGATTTTTTCTCCTGCAAGGGAAGGAATGCCCAGCGAAAGAGGGCTTTGGGCAGGGGATGCAGGGAAAAGAAGTTCCTAAAGGATGCCTTCCCTTGCTCCCTTTGCCAGGGCTCTTTGCCTCCCCCCTCCCCTCCGATGAGGGGAGGAAATGCCTTGCCCTTCCAGGCAGGAAGAGGCGGGGGGGCAAAGGGAATCTCGCGGTTCCAGCAAGCCTCTCTCTCCTCCTCCCGGCTGGAGCCAGCTGGGCTGCATCCCAGACAGGAAAGGCGCGGGGCCGCTAGAATCGCGGCATCGCCGCCGTTCCAACGGCTCCTCCTCCTCCTCCCGGCTTGAAGGCAGCCTGGGATGCAGGGACGCCTCTCAAGCCGGGAGGAGGAGGAGGCTGCTGGAACCGCGATTCCAGCGGCCCCCGCGCTCTTCCCTGCCTGGGATGCAGCCAGGATGCCTCTCAAGCCGGGAGCAGGAGGAGGAGGCTGCTGGAACCGTGTTCCAGCGGCCCCCCGCGCCTCTTCCCTGGAACCGGCAAGAGGAAAGACCACCGGAATAGTAAAAACTGGAATCTGGGGGTCTTGCATGGAATTCAGGACTGGGTAGTCACACCAGACCCATTCGCACTGAGATCGAACAGAGCCCCCCAATCCAGGATATCGCCAACCCCCTCAGCGCACTGGCCAACCACGCTCCAAAAAGAGGAGCCAGCGCATTCAGTTCGGCAGCTCGCGCTTTACGTGAGTGCGGATTGGGGCATTCGGATGCTGGTATGATGGTATTGTGCGAAACAACGTTGGGAATTCTAAT
>NC_056523.1:110386082-110403919 GCF_019175285.1 Sceloporus undulatus | reverse complement strand
ACCACCCAGTGCGGAAGACCCCCAGTTCCACACTCGTCTGATAATGGCCACTGTGTTGGGAACTGTGAGGTAAAGAGGAAAACAGCAACTTATGGAGAGGTGGTATGCTCTGAGATGTGTATGAATCTGGTTTCCCCACTTTTGTTTACCACTTTATTACTTCCCTCAGTCTGGTGGTGCATGCATAAACCAGAATATTCCCAGAGGAGCCTGGAATATTCTGATCCTGGAGCTGTTCTGACATCCTCGACTTACCTGGGCTCACCATTGCAATGCCAGGCAGCTGTTAGCATGCACATCTCTCTGTCACACATCACTCACTCTGAGATTAGAACAAGATGCCCAGCATCTATCTGACCTTACAATGTGGCACATGGTAGCAGCAGTGGCACTGGGCGGCACAACAGGACATGTTGTAAATGGTCACCTACCATTGCAACAGAAGGCTCTGGATCTTCTGGGAAAATTCAGAGCAAAAGAAGAGTTTAAAAAAAAATATTTTAAGGGGGATATACAGTGAGGAGTCATTTCAGAAAGAAAAGGGGTCAGATATCCTCAAAGGCACTTCAGTGATGTTATGTAGATGCTCTCTTGCTTTTTTTTTAATATCTTCCATGGTTTAGAAAGTGAAAGTGTATACCTCCACTCCTACTAAGTTTTCTTTCACTGTGGCTTGCTTTTAATAGTCTTTATTTTTGAGTACAGTACTGTATTTATAAACCACTTTCTTCTAAAGGTTTCAAAACACTGTGTGCACAAAGAATAAATACAAACTTTCTGTCTATATTAAAACCCTAATACCTATGTTATCAACCAGAATAAAGTGCATAGGAGGCCTAAACTACACTGGCGGCACAGCTATACTGTAGAAATAATGTAGTTTGGCACCACTTTAAATGCCATGGCTCTATCTTACCGAATCCTGGAATTTGTAGTTTTGTGAGGCACCAGCACCCTTTGGCAGAGAAGAACTATAAATCCCAGGATTCTATAGCATAGAACTATAGCACCTGAAGTGGTGTCAGACTGCATTATTTCTACAGTGCAGATGCACTCTATGAGGGCATGCAAAAAGAGATGTTCCTTTAACTGAGACTATAAATTCTTGACTGTGTCATCCTTTTATGGGAGAACAAATAACTATGGCAGTTTTCTCTCCACTGCAAGAGAAAATACACATTCCTCTGCAGTATTCTCCCTATTTTTGAACATCAAAATGTTGCAGAGGAATTATTCTGTGTAGACAAGCATGTGTTTTCTCCGCAAAAAATCTCCTGTTTTCTATGTAGAAGAAAAGATTTCCTGCCCAGTGTTTCATGTTCAGGACATAGGGGTTTTGTGCAGGAAGCAGATTTTTCCACAGAAAGTGTGTTTTTCTATGTAGAAAAATCCCTCTGCAATATTTCAGGATGCTATAGCAGAGGGGGAAAATTGCACAAGCAGTATTCACTAGTCTATTATTCTCCTCAACAGGGTTTCCTGATTATTGGGAAATTCATCTTTTGACCTGGAAAGGATAAATAATCCTATTCTTTCAATCCATATCTTCAACATGTACCCCAAAGTAAGAACTGTGGCAGCATGTCTAATACTAATGGGAATATTATTCCATGTAGTTGGCATCACCATACTAAATGTCCTGTTCAGAAAAACTGTGGAGGAGGCTTCAAGAGTGTATGGTACCTCCAAGAGGGCTTTACTGAATGTTTTCAAGGAACAAATAGTTCCATTCATTGTTCTCTTAGCTCACCAAATTCCAAGTTGTGTCAGGTTTATATACTAGCAGCAAAATCTTAAACTTGGCCCAGCAACAGACAAGCGGCCAAGTCATTCCTTCAGCACAGGTAGTATATTCTCCTGGTAGGTTTCCCCACTCTGCAGGCCTTGCTAGAGCATTCTGCACCAGTTGCATTTTCTCACATCAGGTCTTTGAAGTGACAGCACATTTTGTTGTTGTTGTTGTTGTTGTTGTTGTTGTTAAAATGAGAGGCTATTGATAAGAGCCAGTGACAGATACTAAAAACACAGTTGCTTCATTATTGCAACAGAAATGGAATGTGGCTTGAATTTCAATTTGATTATGTGCTCCAGTTCTGTATTGGAGTGATTTTATGCCAGGCCTGCAAATGCAAGTTGACAGAAACTGATTGATATCCTCACTTCATTATTCTCAACCTGGTAAGGAAGAAGTTTAGCATAAAGTTCTTCATTATTTGCGTACCAGGCAATGGAGGGGGTACCTACATACTCAGTATCACTGTTTTATGCCACAGGTGGTTCTAAACCTTTCTGGAAAAATACAGCAAATGCATGAGATCACCAGACTACTACACTCAGGAGGGGTTTGTTTTCACCATCGCATGCAAAAAAGAAATATAGATCTGGATCTCAGCCACGGAAAGGGGCTTCAAGAATAGCCTGAACTCCCTGTGGGACTCTCCTGGAGACTGGCTTATGTGATGAAGAGAGGGGGGCAAGATGCCAGATCTCCATTCAGTTATGAGTGGAATGTCTGTAGCTCCTTTCAGGAACACTGTGTTCCTTCCTGTGATATGAACGTCACCATCTCCAAGAAAGAAGGCCAGGCAGGAAGGCTGAAGTGGCCTTCAGGTTCCCACCCTCCTTTATCCTTGATCCTAGTGGAGTTTGTGGGTTTTTTTTTCCTTTGACCTAATATAAACAATCCCTCCCTTTCATAAGCAGGAGGTAAGGGAAATGAATGGAACAATGGTAGCTGGTTGGCCAATGTAGGCCGATTACTGACTGAAAGGATTTAACTTCCTAATCCCACAGCATTATCTCCTGGTTCCCACACATGAAGGCCCTTCCTTGTCCTAGCCCTGGTCCCCAAGGGTGCGTCACTGGTGCAAACACACTTAAGCATGGCTCTAATGCTCTTCTGGCTGCAAATGCTTCCATTTAGATCTTTTCCATCTGACGAAAGTAAGAGTGCTGCAGCCAGGGTTGGCCCTATCATGAGGCAGCTGCCTTTGACAGCAGATGGCAAGGGGCATAGAGTGAATAGAGTGGCATGTCCTATGTGTCTTAGGGCCCATTCACAATATAGAAATATAGCACTATAATTCCACTTAACTGCCATGGCTATGTCCTATGGAATCCTGAGACCGGCAGCTGGGGGAGAGGCATCTAGAATTCTCTGCTGTCTCTGATCAAACTACAAGGCCCAGGACTTCATAGGATGGAGCCATGATAATTAAAGTGGAACAATTGCACTATAACTGTGCAGTGCGAATGGGCTCCAGCTCTGTTCCCTTTAAACCATCCTGATTCTCCCAGATTCTGTGAAAGACCCCAGTGATGCAATATGAATCAACAGCTAGTCAAATGCACCATCTTGCTTGTCACAGGCAGTAAGTAATATATCTCCAGCACCTTAAAGACTGCAGTTCCGTGACTGTAGTCCACAAGAATGTGTCATGCTAAATGTTCTTTGTCTTTAAGGTATATAGGATTCATTATTGGAATATCTTCCATGCTACATTCTCTCATATTATTCATTCTCATCCCTTGCTTCAGAGGCTGCATCTCTAGCCTAGCCCTCTCATTGGGCATGCCCTCCTGCGCCCATGCCCAGCGCCTGCTAGTTATCTGCTTCACTTCTACCAAGGAGCACAGCTGTGGCTTTTTATAGAGAGTGTGTGACTGAAGCCCAACATGAAGGAAGCACGAGGCTCCTCCATCCCAGCCCTGCTTGAACTCTCCTTGGTGGTTCACACGTTTGGGAAGGGGACAAAAATACCACTGCTTCTACTAGGCAACGGGCAAACAACGGCACACAGCTGTAAACAAACCACAACTCCTCATTCCTGACAAGTGACTGTAGTGTTGGCTGTGGGCCCCTCTCTGAATGTGGAGCAAGAAGGCATCCCAGATTGCTTGTCTCTTGCCCAGATCTCTTGACGTGATAATTCTACTGTCTCTATGACGTAGAGTGGAGTTTTTCCTTTAACTGTTTCTTTCAGAGGGAAAACAGCCGGCTCTGTGACACATATGTAAATCCAAGTGCCAAAACAGTTTGTGAGGGGTGCTTGAGTTCAAACATCTACACTCATTTTACAGAGCCACAGAAAGAGGAAATGATGGAATATGGGAATGTAAGCTGTTTCCCAGCCTATTCACAAATATGGGTCTCCACAGGAGTTGTACTCATTTCCATAGGAAGTAATGCTGAGCAGAGTAAGCTCTGGTTAGTATTGGGTGAAAGACCACCAAAGATATTTCTGAGGAAGGAACTGGGCAAAAACACCTCGATATCCTTGCCTAAGAAAAACCCTCTATCAATTCATGGGGTCACCATAAGTCCATAAGTAACAAGTGACGAAAGGCATATGGACACAAATAAATTATAATGGACACAATGAGAAATGTCAGCGTTTATTATTGCAGCATTCCTGGAGATTTTTTAAAAAAAAAATAAAATGTTATATAAATATAAATAATCTGATAATCTTTTGTAGGAGCATACAACCAGGAGACTGACTGCAAAATTAGTATGATGTTTGTGAAAGACTACAAGCATTTAGTGTTTTGCTTATACTTGGCACATAACAATCTAAGGGTGCAAAGCCCTATCAGGATGCTCTCTAAGGCCCTTATCAGATGAGTGTGGAACTGGGGTTTTGCGCACTGGGTGGCTCGATTCGGTTATTTCGCAAGTACCATTATAACCAGCATTCGAATGGCCCAATCCGCCTCACGTGAATGCGTGAGCTGGCCGAATGAATGTGTACTGGCTCTCTTTTTGGAGCTGTTGGCCAGTGCGCTGATAAGGGGATTGGCGATATCGGATTTTTTCTCTGTTCGATTCTAGTGCGAATGGGTCTGGTATGAATCCCCCTCCTGAACTCCGTCGCAAGACCCCCCAGATTCCAATTTTACTTCCGTGGGGTCTTTCCTCTGCCGGTTCCAGGGAAGCGGGGGGGGGCGGTTCCAGCGGCCTCCTCCTCTCCTCCCGGCTTGAGAGGCATCCCTGGCTGCATCCAGGCAGGAACAGGCGCGGGGCCGCTAGATCGCGGCGTCGCCGCGTTCGCGGCGTCCTCCTCCTCCTCCCGGCTTGAGAGCATCCCTGGCTGCATCCCAGGCAGGAAGCAGGGGGGCTGCTGGAATCGCGTTCAGCAGCCTCCTCCTCCTCCTCCCAGCTTGGGAGCCAGCCTAGGCCCCGCGCCTGTTCCCTGCCTGGGATGCAGCCCAGGCTGGATCCCAAGCGGGAGGAGGAGGAGGAGCCGCGTGGAATCACGGCGACCCCAAGAAAGGCCATCCCAGTCCAACCTCCTTCTGCCATGCAGGAACTCTTAATCAAAGCATCCCCATTGACTTAGATGGCATCCAGCTCTTTGACAGCCGCGGGAAACTGCTCCTCCCCCCCCCCAGAATACATACACCACACTCACACACACACCGCAGAACCGGCATTGCTAATTTGTTGCAAGGGAAGGTCATGGTTACGTTAAAAACCAAGCAGGAATGTAGAGAGGAAACAGTAATGGCACGTTGTATCGCGATTGTTAATGTGCATGAGCTGGCTCTCCAGCTGTTTACGGGTGTTCATGACGGGACCTCCCCTTTCACCCCGGAAGCGTTTAAGGTCGCAACCCATGCAGGGCACCACTGAGCATGTGCGAGGCGGCCGATACAATCGGCCAATCTCATGTTGAGCACCGGTGTGACAAAAACATTCTGCACTGAATGCACTTCGCGCGAATGCGGATTGGCCAATTTTAATCCTGCCAATGCGGAAGGACTCCCAGGTATGACAGTACCTTGCGTTATGACGCAAATTCGAATCGCCCAGTGCAGAAGACCCCCAGTTCCACACTCATGATAAGGCCTCGGAAGAGAAAACCAAGTAGAATACTGTCAGGAATGTCAGTCCTGTGGAACCACTGACTTTTGAGAAAGGTGGGAAACCTCTGTCACTTGAAATGTTTAGTGAAAAGGGGGAAATGGTAGATGACGCCTCTTCCTTTTACAATCCAATGCCCTGTGAAACTCTCACTTCTACATAATTTTTAAAAGACAAGAATCCTAATTTTGTGTTGATTTGCCAGCAGCCCTCTGGTTGTTTTTGAGTGCAGCTCCCAGCATTCCTCACTATTGGCTGCTATGCTGCTTAGGCCTGCTGGAGCTGTAGCCCAATAGTATCTCAAAGGCTACATGATCCTCACTCTTCCCAAAGACGAGAGGTGAAAGATGTGAAAACCATCTCTCTCTCTGTGTATATCTTTTAAATATTTCTCCTCTTTCAAGGCCATGACCTGCCCAAAGCAATTTACCACCTTACAATGGAGTAGTGGTTTGGGTGTTGGACTAGGACCCTGGAGATGAAGCTCTGATCCCCACTTGGCTATGGAAAACCAACTGGGTTGACCTCTCTCATCCTCAAAGGAAAGCAAAAGCAAACCCCTCTAAACAAATCTTGGCAAGAAACCCCACAATAGGGTTGCTTAAGAGTGACCTAAGTCAGAAACAATTGAAGGCAAAAAAAAACAACAACAAATTATAAACCCACCTGAAATCAACACAATTAACCACATATATACAATGCACTACAGTAAATGTAATATAGTTTTAAAATGTAGCAGAACCAAAGACAATAATCCATTTCCAGTTAAAATCCCGATAATACAGATATTTTTGAAGCTTCTTAACTCAGCCACAGAAGAAGAAGGCATACTTTTTGTGGGCTTAGATGTACTGAAAAATCTAAAGGTGAGGATTCGATACATATAACAGTAAGCTGATACACATTACGTACATTATAGACCTTATATAGTGTTTATGGTGTTGTTACCGTGTGGCTTTCAGTAATTCTTCTTCAATGGCAACTAAGGTATCCTATCATGAGATAACATGTCATGTTCTGCCAAGGTTTACCATTGCCTTCCTCTAAGGCTGAGGGTGTGACTTGCCCAGGTCACATCCAATGGGTTTCCTAGGCTCAGTGTGATTTGTCTTTCAACATCCAAACACTACCATCACAAATATTTTTTGTAAGCAATACCTAATCCTGCCAAATTGGTAGATTATTTCTTTTACATAGACAATGGAAATGCAGTGTGTATAGCAGAAGGGTTATCATAGTACCCATGAGATAAATGTAATGTGTCTTTGGTCTTACAAAAGCCATGACTCTGGATGTTCACATTTACATTCCCGAGAAACAGAAAAATCAACAGATATAAAACCAACACATTCAAAAAAGGCTTTATGGGAACAGATTATTCTTCTTTTAAACCTTAATGTCCGTTTATTTCTTAGGCGATTAGATTAGAGTGGAAAGTAAGTATTTGTATTATCCAAGAGCCAGCTATTATTGCCAGCTATACTAAACCCCAGATTCTTCATCGTCATCAATGGAATTTTTTTCCCCTTGGTTTCATAGAGTCTAATCTTCTCCAAATGAGCAAAAGTATGAGAGGCAATTTTCTATCAGTCAGTGTGCCCAGATAGATCCTTTGTAAGAAATACTAAATGTTTCCACTGCGATCCTTCCTTAGATTTATTAAAGGTCTTGCAATGATTGTTGGACTGAAATCAAAAATGCAATCCATGAACAATAAGACACTGTAAATTAGGGCCTCCGTCTTTGACGACTTCACTTATTATGAGGTTTAAATTTTATATATATAGATTATATATATATCATATATATATATATATATTTGTTAATTTATTTTAGTTAACATTTTTTAAAAAGTTGGTGTCTGCCTTCAAGCATCAATCCATCAATTTATAGGGACCTCAAGATTTCAAAGTTTGTCTTAGGCAAAAATATTCAGAGGTGATTTTGCCAGTTTCTTCCTCTGAAATATAGCCCCCAGCATGGCATAGCATCTGGCATTCGTTGATGGCGTTCCCATCCAAGAACTAACCAGGGCTAATCCTGTTTAGCACCCAAGATTAGATGGGATCGGTGACTTCAGGGTATTTAGATAACTGTAAAAAGTTCTAGTTACAAAAAAACAAACCAGTTCATCAACAAATATAATCTAAACAATTTCTCATCAGCATTTATGGACAATATAAGAACAGATTTGCGCTACTAAGCATAAGAACCAAAGAACTATGGTCTGAAGCCAGGGACATAACAAAAGGAGAATGCAGACAGACACTCTCAGTCACAAAAAGAGAGAGAAAAAATCATGGATGACATATGAAATGCTATAATTAATAACAGAAAAGAAAGGAAGCAAAACAAATGGAGATAGGAACAGGACTAGAACTCATGAATTACAACGTAAAAAGCTAAATGCGAAAAGATAAAGAAAAACAACTCAATCAAGCAAGGAAAACAACAAGATCTGGGAAATCAAAGGAAATTTCTAAACCAAAGTCCAGTGCTCTATGGCAATAAAAATAACTATTTAAGACCAAGAAGGATAAAAAGATGTTGGATGCAATAACCAGAAATATATTAAAAGATGATAAAATGATAACAGTGAATGACGAGCCATATGAGCTGAAACCCCACATTCTAAAAAGTGATGTGGAAGCTGCAATGCAATACGGAAATGCAAAAACACATCACCAGGAGCAGATGATATCCCAATCAACTGCTGCAAGGTCAGCTGACAGCGTCAACTACAGTGTTAACTACCATATTGTCAACTGATGTACAAATCAACAATGGGCCAAAGATTGGAGATTATCAATATACATCCCCATTTACAAAAAAGGAGGCATATAAAAGACTGTAGCAAACATAGGACCATAGCACAATCTCCCCCGCAAGCAAAATTATGCTCTAAATTCTGCAACATAGGCTCCAACCATACATGGATGAGAGAATCCCAGAGGTCAAACCAGGAAAAGAAGAGGTACTAGGACACACTGCAAACATACAAAGCTAATGGAGCCATGAAGGAATTCCAACAGAAATCAGCCATGTGCTTTATAATTACAACAAAGCCTTTGACTGCATAGATCATGAAAAGCTATGGAATGACATTAAAGACATGGGAGTTGCCAGCACATCAAATAGTCCTGACGCAGAATCTGTACTCAGGACAGGAAGCTACTGTCAGAACAGAAACATGAAGAAACAGAATGGTTCCCATTGGCAAAGGGTCACCCACAAGGCTGCAATCTTATCACCCTACCTGTTCAATGTATGCAGAACATATTGTAAGAAAAGAAGGTGGGGAGTGAAAACAGGATGAAGGAATATCAACAATCCAAGATATGGCAGATGACACCATAATACCAGCATAAACCACCCCGACTTGGAACAGTAACTATGGGAACATCAGAGGGAAAAGTACAAACTGTTGAACATAAAGAAAACAAAATAATGACAAGGAGAATCTTGACAATTAAGCCTAGACAATGAAGAAAAACATAAATGTAAAGAGTTTCATTACCTGGGAGCAACAGTGTAGAAGTCAGGACTGCAGGCAGAAGAAATCGGAAGAAGATTAAGAATGGAGGCAAGGGCAGCAATGAAAAAACTAGAAAAGATCCTAAAATGCAAAGATATACAACTGAGCATAAAATTAGAATCACACAAGCCATTGTATTCCTTATTACTATGTATGGAATGTGAGAGCTGAACAATTAAACAAGATAGGAAGAAAACAATTCATTTGAGATGTGGTGCTGAGAGAATGCTGAGGAGCCATGGACAGTCAGAAAGACAATAAAGTGTCCTAGAGCAATCAAGCCAGAAATCTCTCTGGAAGCCAAGATGACCAAAACGTAGGCTGTCGTACTTCGGACACAACATGAGAAGGCATGACTCACGGGGAAAAAGCAATAACCAAAAACCTGAGAGCAGCTGGTTTAGTGGGAGTACAGTAAGGCCTGTAGCAACACAGAGCTTTACTTCTTAAAGCTTTATCTCTCGAGCTCGCCTCTACATTATTATGAGAGGCAGTAATCTCATTCGCCTATGGTGTAGAGCCAGACCCATAAAAATAGCATACTCAGATTTCTAATGGTTTGTGAGTATAGTAGGACAGGCATCAATATTCCTTTGACACCGTACCCGCTATCGCATGCACAAATGCTACTGTGCAAAGGGCAAAAAATGAATGATGGTGTGCTGTGTTACAGGGGAACATTGCATTAGTTGAAACTATTGGTTTCCTGAGAATTGTCTCATTCTCCAACATCAGTAATGTAGGCCTTCTGTGAACAATCCAAAACAGCCAGACATTCTGTGACCCTGCTATCCCCATGAGACATGAACAGAGGATGTTCGTAAGGTGGGGTGGAATGGATGGTCCAGTCTATGTAGGCTGCATAGTGAAGAGAACTACAGAGGAAATTTATTATCAGGAATTTGCCCTTGCTGTATTTCCACCACAAATCCTCTTGTTCTATTCCTCCCCCACCCCCTTCTTACTTATATACTTAAGTGAGTATATGTGAGTATACTATGGAAGTGAACTCACTATTATCATCATTCCCAACTTATGGCAACTCTAAGGTAAACCTATCATGGATTTTCTTGGCAAGTTTCAGAAAGGGTTTGCCAGTCCTCCGAAGCTGAGAGAATGTGTTTGCCCAAGGTCACCCAGTGTATTCCATGAACTGAGCGGGATTTGAATTGTAGTCTCCAGAGCCCGTCCAGTGCTACAAACCACGACAACCACAATGGCTTACTATATTTTGCTCAATGTACCATCATTGCTGCTGTATGGAACCCAAAAGAAACCAGTTGTGTGTCATTGCAGCAAAATCTAACTATGGCCCACCTGGCTGGATCCAGCGATATCATGAACAGAAATGCTTCTCTTTCTCTAGAGCAGTTTTCAACTATTTAAGCATGTTGTGTTTTCAAAAGAAGTAGATATAACATATTTGAATATAACATGCATACATCATGAATTTTTTTAAAAAAACAAGCTGTGTTCCCAAACTATGGAATAAAGCTGAGGTTCAGTCTAAGAAACTGCCTGAGCTGCAATCAATATGTCTGTCCTTTTCACATTCTCTATCATCAGTATCAGCATCATCAGCATCATTATTAATATCATTTTCTTCCAATAATGGATTCAATGTGACCAGTAACATTTAACAACAATAAGATTAAAACTATACAACTTCAATGACATTTTAATATAAAAGTTATCTAAAAGTAATTAAAAACAATTCAAAAAGTTAAAATATTAAACATAAAAAACTTAAGATAATGAAAATACTACAGTAGTTTTGTTGTGTGCCTTCAAGTTGTGTTCCAACTTATGTGTGCTGAGAGAGCATGGACTTGCCCATCCAGTGGCTTTCAAAGGTAGAGCGGGATTTGAACCACTCCAGAGTCCAAGACCAGCTCCAAACCACTACACCACCTGGCTCTTAAAATATCACAACACATCATTAACAACACATCTCATTCGGGTTCCAAAAGCCTGGTGACACTAGAAGTTTCCATTTGTCAAAGGAGGAGAGCAGCCGTCAGTTATCCTGGCCTCCCTAGGGAGGGAGGTCCAAGATTGGGAAACAGCCACAAGAAGTCTCTGTCTCTCTTTTCCCACTTAACCAGCTTGAAGTAGCAGGACATAAAGAAAGACCTCCCAGAAGATCTTAAAGTTCCTAATGGGCTTGCATTCCTAATACAAAGTGAGGTGAGTCAGCTTGGAGGAAAAGTATCCTGTGAAAGACCCCTTGGTTTTTGTTAAATCTACCTGTGCCATTAATTTCTAGGGTAGTTGGGGACATCCAAGTTCATTTTGGAGATTCATTTGGAACTTGTTTTCCCTGGTGGGAGGGGGGGTTTAGACCAATAGCTCCATCTGAGTGTTAAATTAGGTGGTAAAGTCACCCAATATGGCAGCTTTATCTTACATTTAAAGAAAAGCAGAGCCAGTGAGGTGTGGGGTGTTGGTTGAGCATTGGACTATGACTCTGGGATACGGTTAAATCCCTTTCGGCCATGTAAACCCACTGGGTGACCCCGGGCAAGTCACACTCTCTCAGTCTCAGAAAATGGCAATGGTAAACACCTTTCTGAAACAACTTGCAAAGAAAACCCCGTGATATAGAGTCACCATAGTGCATTATAAGTCAAAATTACTTCAAGGCACACATCAACTACAAATGACTTGGAAGGCTTCGTAGCTATAGACTAGATAAAGTATCTTTGCCTGGTGAAGGTTGACAGAAGAGCTTTTGCAACAAACTTTTGAATATCACAAAAAACATATAACTGGCAACAGTCATTTAGCTGCTAGAAATGGTTTCTGCCTTCTGTTTCACTACATCTTGCAGAAGCAAGTGGCACAGACTTTTTAAAGCATTATACCAATCCCCTGGGTTCCTATTAGAAACTCTCTCTCCCATTCTCACCCAACCCTTTGTCACTCCTAGCCAGTTATTCCGCCTCCTCCAACCTTATCTTAGTGTTTTTCCTCCCTAGCTAATTTGAAACTGAAAAGTTATGTGTTTTCACATGAAAACATTCCATAGCTCCAGGAAAGATCATTTTCATACCAGGAATAGAGCACACTGTAATTGGGATCAGCCAAGGCCAACTTAAATAGCTCAGTGTGTAACCCTCAGTGCCATGTAAGTGTTTCTGATGTCGCAACAGATGGATGGAGCACGTCTCTAACATGGGGTCTGTCACATACACAATGCCCATAGAATGACCAAAGTGCTCTCTGTTGCTCCATTGGTCGTGGCCAAAACATGGACACAACAAAGTGGGGAGCTGTGACTTTGCCAGTTTTAACTACCCACATCCTTATCCCATGCTAGCCTTCCTTATCACCTACAAAAACAGCTTCACATTGCATTTACATTCCACGAGCTATGGAAGCCTAAGTCCTGGATTAAAGTACAACAAATAGTGTATACCTGACGTCAACCATCCCTGGAGTTTGGAAGAACGTATAAACAGGGATGAAAGGAAGTTATAAAGACCATCTGCTTGGCTTCCATGGACACATATTAGACACACACAGACACAAAAGGTGATGGAGGCGGCTGTGTTTGTTTCTCTGCCACAAGTGGCCACTGGTTCAAAGAGAGCAGAAACTACTGAAAGCAGTGTAAGAAAGATTCTACCCCTGTGTCAAGACATTCCACTACCTGCCTTTACCTGTTTTCCTTCTTTCCTTGTAAGAAAGTATGGAAACTGCAGTTGATTGAATCATGGAATGTGCTGGATTTTAATGTGTTTTTCAAGGAGTAAATTCATGTGGACAGTAAACATATATCTTAGGAACAGGACAATTATAGTTGTACTGTATAACTGAGAAAGCTTGCAGAAGTTTTCTTGCTGAAAACAGTTTTGGGAGGTTTGTCCAAGTTACTTTATAAATCCTATTTTGTGAAGTAGGAATACCCTGTTTCTCCCACTTTTGCCAAAAATTGGCAAGCTACTATTGGATCAGATTACTTGTGAGAAAGCAGGCCATATCATAGACTACAGTATAGTTGGCCAAGATGTGTTTGATTTATGACACTTAGGTAACACTATGAAATGAGCAGAAGGGCAGGCAATTTACATGATAGACGCATTTTAATTTTGAAAATCTGCTTGTCTGACAATGCCAAAAAATATGCACCAAAGAAGGCCACACATATGTGTGTAGAAATAAATTTTTGGATATGTTTTACAATCAGTTTCATGAGCAATCTTTTAAATGTATATTTAAGGTCCAATCCTTTGCTTCTCTGTACCAGTGTGGTCTGCAACTGATTGTGTTTGGATGTCATACTGTTTTAATAGAATCCCAAAAGATACAAGGATTATGAAAGTCAAAAATTCAAAAGCATGTCTAGAGAGCCAAATGTGTGAAAAACCAGTTGTTTATTTATCATCTAATATGGTGTTGTGAAAGCTGTGGACATAGGAATACTGGAGCATTGACAAGAGAATCAATTCATTTGAAAAAGGTTGTGCTGGATGGAGGAATTCTACGAGATCCATCAAAGGGCCGAAAAGTATATATAATCCTTAGATCTATACCAGGCCTGAACTCTCACAAGAAAGACAAAACAACTAAAATGAGGCTATCGTGGCTTTGGACGCATCATGAGACAACATGATTTATTGGAAAAAGACTGATAATACTGAGTGTAGGTTTGAAGCCCTCAATGGAAGCCCTCGCGATATTAGTCCATGGGTGATGTGAGGACTGCATTATCCTGTAAGGCAAGTGGGCTAATTTGATTGATAGGCAGCAGTGCTTTGTAGTACGTTCTCCATGTCAGACAGGCGTTTTGCTTGAGGCAACTGGACTAAATGTGAAGGAACTAGCATGCAGTTGTGTGGATATGCAGGTAGCATAGCAGAACACAGCAAAGACTTGGATGATTACTGAAGAAGAAAAGTCAAGAAGAGAAGTATAAAGGTAGGTTTACTGCTGAAGCATTATGAAAATAAATATATGATACTACAGATATGATTTACATCTGCTGTTAAAGTGAGACAAAAGAGGATTGAAAGAGGTAAGATGGGTCAGAGCTTGGGCTAAAGTAAGTTAATATCTTAGTAATGGTTAAATGGCAGGCAGAGAAATGGTAGTAAGGAAATTAGAGGATAGAAAGTCAGAGGATCTGTAAAAACTGCGAAAGGGAAGCGTATGAAGGTAACTAGGACATGGATCCTGAATATAAAGACTGAATACTAAATTGAATGTCTAAAGTTCCCATCTCTATGTATGGTTGTGAAAGCTGAGAGGATGAAAGGAAGCTGAGAGAGAAAAAATCAGCTAATTTGAAATGTGATACTGGGAGAAGAGTTTCTTGAGGATACTGATAGACGTTAAAAGGGTATGTAAACGATATGGTATATAGAGGAATCAAGGCTGAAATTCTCCCTAGAAGCCGAAGATAGACTAAACTGAGACTGTCATGGGATTGGTGCAATAAAGCAAGTTTGTATACAAACTTGAACAGGAAATGTTGGTGATCAGGGTGTGTTCATGAGATCTTTTAATTTCATATAGTCATCAAAAGTCAAAAGCTGACTTGAACAACAAATAACAATTGAATGTGATTTTGTTACCTAAACTCCAGTTTGGTCTCACAATCCAACTCCACAGCTGGTGAAATTTATTGCTGAGTGATAATTGCATGAAACTTCAAGCAGGCCATGGCACAGGGTAGTTTAGTCTTCTGAGCATTATGGTCTTATAGAATAAAGGAAGCCAATCCAGCAATAGCTGGTTCTAGGAAAAAAACATTCTCAGTAAATCAAGCATTTGTGGCTGTGCTGGGTAAGGAGGAGAGAAAAACAGGCTCTCTTTCTGTCCACTGCTTTTTGCGCTCTGATAGTGATGAACAGGAAGCAGGAGATGATGGAGATGGGGATGGTGGTGTAGTAAGTTGTGTGGTGAGTGATGATAGGATGGATGGTGTTGTGGTGGTGGTGTCAGTGTGCATTTCTTTCATCCCTCCTCAGCTGGTGAGAGGAACTTGGTATCTGGCACTGAAAATGGAGCTTGCTTCTTACTGCCCTAGTGCTAAGCACATTTATATGGAAATGAGCATCTGGGTTCAGCTACACACCCACTAGATATTCCTTGACTATAAAATGTTTTATGAAATAGGAAGAAAGGAAAGGATTCTTCAGTGAAGATAATCAACCCAGGCCCTGGTGTGGTCCGCAGTAGGAGCATAGAGGTGATGATGATTGGGCCTGTTTGCCATTTCCTTCATTAATACCAGAAACCTAAAAATGGTCTTGTGGAGGAAGGCATTTCCTGGCTTGCAGGTCCGGCAGCCAAGAGAACAGCATCATTGTCAGATTTCAGTGACGGAAAATGAATGACAACTCCAAAGATGTACATGACTACATTTCAAGATGCCTAGAAGCAGGAACTGTCCATTAAAATCATTGCATTCATCAGTGAAATCAGCCATATGAGAAAAGAAAGCCGAGGAAAGGAAGATAACCTTGAAAGAAAAATACAACTAGAAGAAGGCAATCTCTCTCCTGCTGAAGAACAGGCTAGACTCAGATCATCTTTGGGTAACATGGATAACATTGTCCAACATAGTCACATTGGATGAAAAAAGTTGTGAGTCCCAAAGTTGTCATGATGGTTTATTGAAGAATGGAAGGTGGTATTGTATGTGTATTTTAACTGATGGTAATCACCTCAATCAAAGGGAGATGGCAGTAGAATAGAATATAAAATTTATTATTTATTGTTAGTATTATTATGGTTATTAGTTAGTTATGTTATTAGTCTTAGTATATTGGATTTATATTATTTATTATTATGATTATTTTATTTATACCTAGTGTGGAGCATTGAAGATAAATGGAGACTTAATAGTCTACCTTCCTGATCAGAACAGTGTCTGGAAGCCACAGGGGTTGTTAGTTCCGTAAATCACAGTAATTTTATTTGTGAGTTTTCAACATGGAAACATTTTTCGTGCATCTCCAGGGGGGCATTGCCAAGGGACTTCTTTAGTTCTACTTTCCCTGGGGTTGGGTGTTAAATATCAACTCAGTTACATTGTAACATTCAAAAAGAAATATATTTAGTGAAGAAAGATCAATGGAACCATTAGTACTAAGTGCTAATATTGTTGTTTTTATGATGTGTTATTGAAATGTGTTTTTTGAAATGTGCTGATTGTGTTAGTTTATTGTTTGTGAATGATAGTGACGTTTCCTTGTTGAGTGCGTTGGAAAGTTTATTTCACTCGTGGAGAAGAGACATTATAATATTCTTCTAATTTAAATAATTTTTTATTATGATTGGCCAACTTGCAATAATACTTTAAAATGCGATGAGATTTTAAACCATGACCACATAGTGTTTTACAATTAACAGGTAAGATTCTGGTGCAAATTTCATTGTGGTTTAATTGAAGCTTTCTCGCAGGAAGAGTAGGTTTAGATTTGCACCTATTCAACACTAATGTTTTTTTTTGCAAGTAAGGCTTATTGTGCTTAATCAGATTTCTTTCTGAATAATAATGTATGGTGATATCTTGTAGTCTATTAAAGGGGAACCATAAGACTGTTTGCTGTGTTGGTGCAAACAAAGAGCAAGAAAAAGTAAGGTTCATCTCCACATTATTAATTGGGAGAGAATCATGGATCAAAATAATGCCTTTCTCTGCAATGGGCCTCAAATGGGCACGTTACAACTTAGTAGGAGTTGGGTCAGAAACACTCCATGATTACAATCAAGGTCTTTTTTATTAGCAACAGCTGTTTTAAGGGGGAAAAGACCACATTCTCAGTTCTCCTAGTTTTTCAGAACATGCACACAAGTTCATGGTTTGGCTAGTTAAACCAGGGAAATGCTTGTATTGAAATCAGTGAGCGATTGCAAGTATTATTAGGTGGGTATTTGATGTTTAACTCTGGTTCTTCAAACAGCATTTCTAAGGGGGTTTGTTTTTATATGGAATTTATTGGGCACCTCACAGTAGAAGTGAGCTGTAGAAAAGTTTTGGGGATACAGTCTTCTTAGAATTTTCTCTGCGCTGTGTTGGATTTTGGGGTTAGGATAAGTTCAGGAAATTAACTTTTTATGCATGTGACAGTGGGTCAAACCATTGGCTTGTGACTAACTCCATACCATTCACACTGTGCTGACAGACTCTCAAAGTCTCTAGTACAGGTGTGTTGGTGTTCCTTTCCATGTACTATTGTGGATCCTTTTACCTGAAGATGCAGAGATGGAGACAAGGAGAAATGTGACCGCTTGTTGATTATAGCACTTCCCCAAGGATTGGTTTGGGGAGAGTGCTTGCTATACATGGTGTCTAGATTCATCAATGACTAAAATTGTTTCTGGTTTCAAATAAACCAATAGAGATTAGCTATTGGTTGGCCACCAGTAGTGGGAAAAATCAGGTGCAAAAAGTTTGGTTATTACTCTAGAATGGCTCGATAGGTGTGT
>NC_056523.1:110381709-110386057 GCF_019175285.1 Sceloporus undulatus | reverse complement strand
GGAAAGGAGAGCCTGGATACCCAGGGATCTGAGGGTGGGGGGATTGAGCCTTATCTTCTCTCTTCCCCAAAGATTCTCTCCCCAGTAATGAAGCCCGCTGCCTTCTCCTCCTTGATCCGATTTGCCACACCTCCTTCTAGTCTGGGGAGACACAACAGAAGAGCCTTGGATGCAGCCAATTTTCATTGGCTACCCTAAAAAACAACAACAAACAAACCCTAGACTTGTGACATCTGAAGCCTATGCACTTGATTGACAGCTTGTGGACACAAATGGGAATGGGGAGCAAGTTAATCTGCTTTAAAATAAAGCGATTTAAAATAAATGGGAACAAAAACAGGGTCTAAATGAATCGAGGTAATTTGCCCCTTTTGGTAATGGAAATGATGGAAAAAATTCGAATTATTCCTGTAACATAATCCAAATCAGAATCACGCCAATATAATCCGTTTTATCTGCCAAGTGGGAACACCCCCTTTGAGCTTGTTCCCACTTAGGATTTGATACGAATTAAAATAAAACGTTTTTAATAAAATCGAATTAAAATAATACAGTTGTTATCCCGCTTTCAGAATCGCTTTATTCATCGTTCCCATCTGCTTATTTAAATCGAATTTTTTACTTGCAAGCGTTCATTAAGCGTTCTCACTTGGCATGAAATCGGTGTTAAAATAAAGCGACTCTTCTCCTCCATACCTTATTTGGAGTTGTCAATCAATAGTACGTCAGAATGACGTAACGTTAACCCGGATTATTTGGAAGCGATTTAACTTTCGTCAGCGTTTCCATTTCATTGACCGTTTGTGAAATGATGTATTTTTGGCGGGTTTTTTTTAAATGAACCAATCAAGGCGCTTAAACGATCAAACGTCATAAGCGCTGTCAGCCTTATATACATTTTCCCTCCGAATTTAGTAGGAAACCAAAGCTCTCTCCAGAGGAACTATGGGATAGGTTTTCCAGGGCAGCATCCCCGCTTCATGTCTCCTAAGAGAGCCCACAGAAATCAATGGGGGATGCTTCTGGCAATGCGAATTTAGTAGGAAACCAAAGCTCTCTCCAGAGGAACTATGGGATAGGTTTTCCAGGGCAGCATCCCCGCTTCATGTCTCCTAAGACAGCCAGGCAGAATCCCTTCAGAGAGCACAGAGATCAATGAAGGAGGCTGCTGGAAAAGCAGGGAGGGAGCACTCTTCCCAATGATTCTCTTTCCAGGGTTGGAGGAGAAGGCAGATTCCGTTTGAGAAAGAGAGGGAGAAAGGCTCTATCCCCCCCCCCCCATTGATCAGAGCCCTTCGATGTCTGGGTGAGATCAGATGCCTCCTCGCGAGGAGCCTTCCCTTCCCTGCCTGGGCGAGATCAGAGCCCAAGCGGGCAGGGAATGCCTCTTTGAGAGGAGCCTTCCCTTCCTGCCTCTCCTCCGTTAGAAATGGGCTCTCCCCACACAGAGGGGAGGTTGCAATCCACCGGGAGAAGCCTTGTAGTCCTTTGCAGATGCAGGTGCTTGAGCAGCCGGGACTTCAGGCGCTTAAAGTGCTGAAGAGATTAAGCGCCTGTAAACCATTGAAATAAAAAATAAAAATAATCCTTATCTCTTATTGAAAGACCACAGCGGACAAAGGGGTGAGGGAAGAAAAAATGGCGACAGCCACGACGGATGGGGACAGAAAGGGCAACTCCTCCAATGACAGCCCCCATCGCAGTCAGCTCCTCCCATCCTTCTAGCCCGATTCCAATGCTATCGTTTTCATCTAAATACTCCGGTTCCTAACTCGAATCAAGGGAAAAACACTAGGTAGGACCCTAGTGTTTTTTTAACACGCGTTAAATGAGGAAAACACGGATTTAAATTTTATCCCGCTTCTGGATTCGATTTCTAGTGGGGACGATTCCGGGTTGCTCTAGAACCGTTCTAGGTTTAAATCGGATCCTAATATGAATGCCACTCCTTGGATTCGATTCAGAACGCGGGGTTTCCCCTAGTGGGAACAAGCTCATTGAATACTTTTTTCCTGAAAACTGAAGTTCAAAAGTGTGCACAACCTTCTAAATCAGACTGAACAAATCAGACTACAGGGGTACATATTTTTCATCAATGGAGCCATCAAGGCAATATCTGGAGGCAGAGGTCCAAGGCACTATGCTAGAGGTTGAGCAAGACTCCAAATGCACAAGAGCTAGTCTGTCATTTTTTGAAGTGTGTATCATTGTATATAAAAGGGGACAGGATGTAGACCACTAAATCCATAGTTGAAAATTACCTAACTGTGCCACTGCTATTTTTTTCCATTAGAAATGTCTCACTGACCTAGTAACGCTCATGACCTGGGCTTATCCTCTTTGTGCCACAGCACCCCAAGGACAGCTCAATAACCACACAATACTCAACAATTAGGTTGAAATCTGGTTCCTTCACGATTGTTTTCAAATTATGTTCCCCTGAGGAAATAACAAATACACTAATTGTTCGTACTAAGATGCATGACCTTATTCTTGGTGCTATTGCATTTCATTCCATTTCAGTTGCTCCAGCTCATGAGGTCATTCAATTCATACCACATAATTTCCTGATTCTTCTATGCACCAATACTACCTCACTGCTTGGTATCATCACCAAATTTCATTAACACTCTTCTTACTCTCCTCTTCCAGGTCACTCATCAAAATATTTAACCAAAATAAGACATAAGACATTGTGGAAGGATCCCATTTATTTTACTCCAGCAAGAAAACTACTTTTTATTATTAGAGCTTTAGAAAGTTACTTCTGGGTCAGCAACCATTAGTGTCCCCCAGCCAACACAAACACTGGCAAACTGGAGGTTGTACTCCAAAGAAGTAATTTTTCCAAACTCGGGTTATTGTTTTTTTGTTTTGGGTTGTTTTTTTTTTTGTGTGTGTTTTTTTGTTTTTGGTACCTTTGAAACTTGAAGGCAATTGCAAATGTTGCCTCTAAGGAATTATTTGGACCCACTTCTCATAATGTAGCTGGCACCCATCTGGAGCTCATGTTTCTGCTTCTGTGTGATGGCTCTACACCAGCCTTTCCCATGTTTTTGCCCTCTAGATGTGTTTTCCTGGAAATTATGGCAATTGTGGTCAAACACACCTGGCACCAGATTAGGAAACACAGCTTTATTCAACATACCATTTGTGCCAAACAGTTCAATGCTCAATATGTGGGTTTTGTTGCTACATCAGTGACATGCATTTCAGGATCTTGTTGTAGCATGGGGGGAGACTACAGTGTGGGGGGCTCCAGCCCATATGTTAAATAGTTTCAAGCAACAAATGTTTTGGAGTTAGCGACCTTTGCATGCCTATACTCACTGGTAGTTAGATTGCATATCATTGTCTAGGAGTTTAGGGTCAGCATGTTTATAACTTCCTGTTTGTTTTGTGTTTGTTCACACTGTCTCTCTTCCTGCATCATATAGGCTTCCCTTTGCCTTCTGGGGCCTCATCTGTTCTCACACCTTTCTCTTTCTGCTTGTCTCCCATAAAGCATATGTGAAGAGCATATCTCAGGGTGCCCCAACTTCCCTGATAACTATGTAATACTTTTTTCTTGCCTTGCCTTTCCACAAGAAGATGAAGTGTGTTGATTATACAAAAGTATTTGTAAGTAAAACTACTTTTATATACCTTTTGAAGAAGATGAAGGGGCTATACAGATTGCCTGGCCAGATTGGGACCACAGCAACCTCACGCCGGGCCCTGATCCAGACTCTGGAGGGTCAAAAAAGAGCTGCAAAAAGGGGTGCCATAGCCATGTCGGCGCAGCTTTATGATGCCCCTTGAGCGCTGCATCATGTGGATGCAGCGCGTCTGGACTGGTGCATGCCAAAATGGTGCCCTGGGGACAGAGGGCATCCAGTGTCAGGACACTGCAGACTGACTCCGCCCACATGCCGGCACAAAGTGCCAGTCTGTACAGGACCGAAGTTTGATTTCTTTCTCTGCTAGATATTGTGAGTGAGGTGGAGTGGGCTGGTGAGCTGTTCAGCTTCTCCGTAGGACATCAGCTGCTTGCTTGAGGGATCTCTGACAATTTCTTGTATTTCCTAAAAAGACAAATAAAGCAACTATGTCAGTGCAAGAACTTGCTGCTTGAGATGAAAAGCCAAATGGCTTCCCCTTCTATTTCATGTATAGTACGAAAGTCTAGTGGGTGGATTGTTACACTTTTCTTCAGTACTGGTGATGGGAGAACATCCTCCAGCTCACTTTGTCCCTTTTCACACTACACAAGAATAGCACTATGATTCTGCTTTAACTTTCAGTGCAACTTTCCATGGTGTGCAGTTTAGGAAAGGGAATTCAGAATTCTTTACCAGAGAGCTTTAAT
>NC_056523.1:110363406-110381609 GCF_019175285.1 Sceloporus undulatus | reverse complement strand
CCCCCCCAGGTTTCAGGAAAGCCAATTGTCTCAGGTGCATTTATCCAAGACAGAGACTGCATAATAAACCAAATCGATATCATTTGAGAAATCATTCATGCTTTATGGATATGAACGCTTTGGGCTACACCATCCGAAATCCCAAATGATAAAGGCTATAGTTCAATGTTAGAACACAAGTCCTGCATGCAAAACGTCACAGGTTCAGTCCCGAACCTCTCTGCATAAAAACATGGATGAGATAGCAAATTATGTGAAAGTACTGGGAACTTAGGTCATTATCACACGGCTGCAATTGGAAGTATAATCCAGTGTCATTCTGAATGCAATCATGAGTATTTACGTTATTGCACGAAAGGTTATCAGACGCATTCACTCGCATTCCAAACGCACTCCGAACGCAATCACACATCAATCCACACTTGTAAATTCGGTGAACTAGGGAATTCACAAATCCTATTTCCAGACTAATTCGCATTCAATGCGATGTTGTTTGGTGTGATATGCATGTCTGCTGTGGCCGTGCTATCCCCCCCCCCGCATCAATTCCCATGATCCTCTGTTTTGTTTTGGCTTTCGAGGCTCCTAGGTCTTCCCTGGCAGCCGGGAGGAAAAGCAGCTGTTTTTAATAGCTGTAAATTCTCTCTGGCATCCTGCAAGCTCTCTCTGCCCAAAATGGTGGGCTTGGGGCTTGCCCTGCTCCTGGCCCCTTGTGCCCCTCAGGGGCCTTTTTGCTCCCTCCCTCCCTCCCTCCCTCCCTCCAGGGCCAGGGAGCTTCAAAATGGGAGAAAAATCCCCCTCTTTTTATTAGCCCCAAAGAGTTGTTCATCTTCCTTCATTCCTCCTCCTTTGGAGAATGATGGAGTGGGGCAGCCTGGAGAATGGGGGTCTCTTTTCCTCCCCTCAGGGGCATTGCTCTGGGCTCACAACAAACTCCACTCCCAGAATTCCATAGCCTTGAGCCACAGAGAGTTAACATGGTGCCACACTGGGTTATTTCTCCAGTGTGGATGTAGCCTTAGTCACCAGCTCTGTTTCCTGCCGAGCTTCCCCTCCCCTTTTCCCTTCCTCCGACTCATGGCGAGGAGGAAGCGCCATTGCCTTCAATGGGACTCCCAATGGGCCAGGTTAGAACCAGAGAGGACCCAGGCCCCCCACAACCTGGCTGCAGGAAAGCTCTCCCAAATGGAGGGACTCCTTCTCTCCCCCCACCCCCATAGCTGGAGATTTAAAGGCACAGACACAGTCTCTTTCTCTCATGCACACATACAACTATCTGGAGACCCCCACCCTGCTTTTTGGGTTTTCTTGGCAGGTTGATTCAGATGGAGTTTGGCATTGCCATTTTCTGAAGAGGCTGAGAATGTGTGACTTGCACCAGGTCACCCAGTGGGATTCGATCCTTGCTGTCTAGAGCCATAGTCCAATGTTCAAACCAAGCACAAGGTTGCTTTGGACTGATTTTGATTTGGTGAACTGCCTAAATAACGTGAAATGAGGAGTAATGAATGCACAAATAAAGTGCATTGCCTAAATAACATGAAATAAAGGCTAATGAATGAACAAATAACGTGAAACAAGGCAAAACCACAGGAACTGGAGGCAAGCCCCAACAGAAGTGTAAAAAGGTCACGATCCGATTCTGCCCTCACTGCGCATGTGCAGGGATGCTAATTCGAACTCTAGACTACGAAGGGTATTTACTCATATGATAACTTCTTTTGCATTCGCACTACTTTGGCTTTGGGGTGGGCGCTGTGTTCTTCTGTGCGTTTGACAACCATTCGCGTAATAGCATTCATTTTCAAAATGGCCCTCCTTTCTTTCTTTTTCCCCCCGAAATTGGAAGACATTCCTCCCGTGTGATATCGTCCTTAGAGAACTGCTATCAGTTGGAAGAGATAGTAATATGCTAGACAGAAGAAGGGTCTGCCTTGATACAAATTATCACTGCAACAAGATGGAAGGAGTGGACTATGGTTGTTTTTTTTATGTCATAATATTTCCAAGAGGGGAAAACAAACAAGGGACTGTGATTACCAGGTATGGGAGGGTGGATATACAGACATGAAACTTCAGGATGGTTCAGATTTAGAATGTGTGCAGGCAGTATGTGTCCTCTGAAACCAATTTGGAAGGTTAAGACATTCAGGTCAACATCTGTTTCAGGGGTGTGTCTGAACATTACATAATGGGATCTTGGCTACTAACCATTTACTCTTGAGGCATGGAGAAAAACAGAGACTTCCAAATCTTGGATCTTGAACACTTCTAAATAATGCTGCTGGTTCAGTAATTATATCTGGGCCTGTTTTACTAATTCTAACCTACTGTACTTCTGATTGTTACATTGCACATTGCTGTTATGATGCATTACTGTTATAGACTCCCTTAGGGGTACAGTGTTGTCCTCAAAGGTGTGAAAATGGAATGAACAGCTCTTCCATGAGCAGGTTTGCTGGGATACATTCAATCTGGTTGACTTCTTATGTACCTCTTCTGCCTCTGAATCCATGAATTCTAGATGATTCCAGACAAGATCTTCCTAGGAAGAGCATATCCTGATGGTGTCACTCTGGGCTTTGGGTTCCCCCTTCTGTGCACGTGGCACACGCACACCCAGTGCTTTCCACACAGTAATGCCTGGCTGTGGCTAGCTTTTCTCTTTTTCTTCTTCTCCTTTTTGAATTTACTCTCATGCTAATGTTTGCCCTCACCACTTTCTGTGGTTTCCAGCTTACTGCGCATGTACAAGGGAAGTGTGATGAACTTCGTTCCTGTCGCTCTTTTCCAACTAGCTTTCTCAATTCTTTCTCTTCTACAATTCCTTCTACCTTCCCCCTACTTCTTTTTTTTCTGGAACAACCTTCAACTTTTCGTACCACTAGGTTGCCATTTTTCCTCGTTAACCTGCACTTCTGGAAACTATTGCTGATTCTAGTTTTTGTTCCTCCTCTTTCAAGTAATTTGCAGAGCGGCCCATCTATAATGTTGTTACATGTCTCCCATTCCTGGGATTAAGCTGCTCTGGGACAGGACAGTAATGCAACTATCTTTTGACAAAATTACAGTGCAGGGGCACAGATGTCAAAGATTCCCTCAGTGTCCCCCTCCCCATTTAGCTACATCCCTGCCTCATTTGTTTTTTGGGAGTGACCGATTCCCTAGGAAATGCAGAAAGTTCTTAGTTTAGAAATAGAGAGAGATGCCTTCCTCAAGTTAGAGTGAGTTGGTACCTGGAGCTGGGAGAGGAAATAATGAACTTCTTATACTAAAACACCCACAGTTTATCACTTACTTAGAGTCAACACTAGCAGTTTTCTGTGGTTCAAGCTCGTATACTTCAACAGAATTTTAAACACAAAGGGTATCATCTAGTAACTTTGAGCTTAACAGTGCTGTTGGAAAGACATGTCGCATCAACTTTTGCAGATATGTTCTACTTCCTTAGATGTGAAGAAGTAGTCTATAGGTCTATGAAAGCTTATGCTATCAACTTCTTTCACAGATAGTAAGGGGGCTCAACAAGAAGCGGAAGTCTAAATAAATGTTTGCCCCCTGTTTGTCTGGATCATTGTTGCGGCAAACTGCATGCCATGGCAACGATTTCTCCCTCTCGGGATCAAAAAGGAGCTGCTGTAAGCAGCTTCCTGGAAAGGCGCCATAGTGGACACTTGTTGAAACAAACATGATGCCTCTTCCGGCCAGAAGCATTTGGGTGCTCTAACAAAGTGCATCATAATGCGCACCCATAGGACCGGCATTGACCAAAATTGCGCCCTCAGAGTGCACACTAGGGTTTGGGAGCGTGTGAATGCTTGCCCTACCACAGCCTTAGTTTGCGGTTTAGGCTGGCACCCAATGATGCCGGTCTGTACCACCCTTAACTCTTAATGGTGCTACAAAGATCCCTTTGCATATGCTATTCCAGGATGACCATAGCTATGGACCTTCTTCAATAGAGGAAATCCTGCTCAGAAATGGGATTTTTTAAAGTAGATTTAAAGTAGAAAAAATCCGCACATGCGGAAGGTCTTTCAAATAACATTTCTGCAAAACAGAAATAACGGCAAAAATAAAGTGAAACATAAAGGGGACCAAAAGACACCTTTTTACCTTTGGGAAGTTCTGAAAGTAACCCCTTTAAAGGTCGTTTTTTTGTCCTCTTTACCTTCATTTTATTTCGCGTTATTTCTGTTTTGCAGAACACATGTGAAAAAACCTCCCGCATTTGCATTTTTTCTGCTTCCTAAAATCCGGTTTTGCGCGATTGATTTCTAGTGTGATAAGGTCCTATGTCTCTCTCTGACTTTTAGTTTACATAGGCAGGGGATCCAGACATAATTTTCCCCTAGGAAACCACTGCACCTATTCCCATCATCCATCCACCAGCAAAGCATTAGTATCTACATAGAAAGACAATGTACCTCAGCTAACCTCCTACTGCATTCATAACCAACATTTTTACCAGCCCTAGTTGCATGCTTTTTATTTATTTAAATATTTTAAGGCATCTCTTCTACCAGATGTCACTAAACATATGCCATTCCTAAGGAGATAGCATGCAAGTGTATGCTGACACAAGCCACACACTGCACTAAGACACATAGTGCTGTCCAAGTGATACACTTCGTCTTAAAGATCCTGGAGAACTAAAGTGTGCTCTGACAATTAAACCAACAGTTACCATGGACATGTAGTGCACTTATATGGCAATGAACGACAGTCTTTCCAGTTTCCAGTTGATTCGGATTTTCCATCTTATTTGTGGAAAAAAAAACAAAAACACATTGTACCTTCCTTAAACCTTCTTGTCTTGATTCTACACCCACAAGGTTGTCTATAGTTCTTCCACTAACACAGAGCCAGAGTGCTATTCCTCCTATTACTTTATAGGTGTGGCATATGACTATCAAATCTGTTAATGTCTCTCAAGGAAAGCGGAGAGCAATCGAAGCGTGGACTACAAACTGGGAGGGGGGAGCTTACAAAACAATATTTTTTGGAAAGGAAAGGCATTTGTTGGAGACTCAGGATCAAGTGTATAAACTGCCTATGCAAGGATTCCAAAGGACTGCAGAAATTATGGTTTTAAGAAGCACAGATAGCAGGCATGGTGATGTGGTCGTGGAGAAGAGAAAAAGCCCCTCCTCCCCTCCCATTCTACTCCAATTGCATTGTGAAATTAGGTTGTATGAGAGGTGGCGTGGCCAATGATCCAATCCCCACCAGAGAAACCAGTAGTTATGTAATGTTAATTTGCAGCTTCCTTTCCTATGAACAATTACAGTACTAGGCAGGCATATTACATTTTCGCAGCCTCTGTCCTGACCATACAATGAGAAGTTGACAAGGAAATAACCTCGTTTCCACTTGATTTCTCAAGAGGAGCAGGACAGGAAAGAGATAGATAGGAAACAGCCCTTCCCTGTATTTCTTAAACTTTGTTCACTACCTCTCCCCTTTATGCCAGCTAACGCATGGCCAAGGAGGACTAGACTTGCATGCATAGTGATATAGTATAGCAAACACAATGCGACACCACATCTTTGTTATCCCAAACCTGCACCACTGTAAACAAACAACTACACCATGCCCATGGATACAACTTTCACAGGTGTTACTACGACAACCAGACACACACCTCTACATCACTGGCTGTGCCCTTAGTTCAGGTAAAGCTCAAACTGTTCAGAGAGCCCTTTTATATCAACAGATATAGCACTCTGATTCCATTTTTATGCAGTTGATCCTACGGAATTCGGGGTTGGTTTAGGTTTGGCCACAGGTGGGAAAACAAAACCCAGGGGCGATCTTCTGGCTGAGGATTCTAAACTCCCTACCCACACGCAATCCTCGGATGTTGCCAAGGCAGTTAACGTGCGTATCAAAGAGCTATATTTTATGTCGTGTGAAACGCACCCAAAAAATCTCTAACGAAGATAATACCAAAATGGCAGTGCTGTGGGAATAGTGGAATAGAGAATGTTATGTCTGGAATATAACAGCACAACTGTTATACCTTTCAGAAGAGCTATTCATTTTTCTTCTCTCTCCTCCCACGTGTGCCATTTATTTCCTGCCCAGCGCAAAACCAACTAGGCAGGACGAAATAAAGCAGCACCCACTAAAAATAAAAGAGAGGGAAAGAGAGAGATGGGCGGAAGGGCTGCCTGTATGTACTTGGAATGTGTTCTTCCATTAATACCTACTCTTTTAGGAAAGGCAATCAATGCTCCATATTCATACCCTAAATCCACAACTGACCAGAAAAGGAAATGTTATGAATTTCACCAAACTTTTCCCATGATCAGAAATGAATACCTATCCACATAGCAAAACACTTACAATGGTGGGATATAGCCCGCCTATAGTCTCTATTCTATACTTTACTAGGGTTAGGAAGGGTCGGTGCTTCCGCCACCCCCCTAACCCTAGTCGTATAGAATACGTACCAACATGGCGGCGCCCCTTCCACATGGGGGTGCCGCCCCATGTTTACGTCCCTGGCCCCCCCCCACGCATAGCGTCCCAGACGTGTCGTCAGGCGCCTATGACGTCGCCAAATGCCGCCAGGGCCGGCCTCGCGAAGTCATAAAGGCGCCGCAAAAGGACGTTCCCAAAATGGCGGCTTCTTTTGCTCCGCGCTGGAGCCCCGCCCTCTCCTTCCGGTTTTTGGCTCCTGCGGGCTCCCCGCGCGAGCAAATGGCGCGGCACGGAGACCGGTCTATATCCGCCAACCAATGTGTTCCTACCACCAGTCAGTGCAATGCAGCTTACTCAAATTACCCTAAACATGTTCTGGTCAATGACTTGAAAACTACATGAAACCAGTCATGGAACAACTATAGTCAGCTCCCCTGGCAAATGTGAATGAGCAGAGAAAAAACTGCATTGGACTGAAACAAGTGCTTTCAACTTGTTAAAACAAAATAATAAGGTACGGGGATATATTTTTGAGTAGATTGTTTTCTTCACTAGTTTCCATGTACAGGCTTTTTTAGAATGCCGTCCCATACCATGGGACAAATCTTCCTAGATGAGGCAGGCTGTTTTGTTTTTTCCTCTGCTCCCCCCCTTGCTTCTTTTCAGCTGTAAACCAGCATCCCAAATTGCACTTAATTGCATAATAACTACTCAACAGCCTGTATCTAACAGACAGGAGGAACACACACAATTGTTCACTCTAAACAGCGCATTGTGCAAGGTTAACAAAACGCTGCACAAGTCTATCCACAGGCCGTGGATCCCCATATTACAATACCATATGTATTGTACCATTGCCGATCATTATATTATTGTATTTAACATGCAACACAGAGTGGATCTTGCCCAATACTTTCAACTCACATAAAAGAATGAAAATGACATTTCAAGCTGATATGTAGCTTCTTCCCACTTATCACCTTTTCTTTGCCACATAAAAGCAATTAGCAACAAAGCCAGCACGGAGTTGGTTAAAACAACAATTCTTTCTCTTCTGCCTCTTAAACTGTTATTTCTTCACAGGACTCACCTGTAACTTGTCACCAAGGCGAGTTTGTGGATGACCATGTGTCATGTCAGGATTTCTGCGGTTGTGCAGTGGCACTGTGTGTTTGAAACATGAAAGTTGCCTGGAACCTAAAAATCAGCCAAGAGGTTCAACATGGTTAGCATAAAGTTTAATACTTGCAATGGGCTGTAAATGTGAAACACACAGCTAATACTGAACCTTACATCATTTGGACCTTCACATCTCGGAGCCAATTAAATGCCTTCCATGTATGTTAAGGACTAAAAAACTCTGTGATGCCTGAAGAGGGCAAATCAAAAAGGGGGAAAAAAAGAGGGTCTGCAGCAGACTCTTATTAGTATGATTCGTGAAGAAAGTCCAGGTGAGGAAGGTCAGTTTTAAGGGAATGATAATATGAACAAACTATGCATGGACAAATTATCAGACTCCAATGCTATGTGTTACAGATAGAAGCACATTATTACAAATTTTAATTACACACACCACTACAAAACTGCAAGGCAAGGGAAGAGGGGAGCCGCAAAAGAGTGCCGAGCAGTGTGGTGTGTATCTGTATGTGTAGGTATGATTGCTCTCAGGTATGGCTTTCTAAGTCCCACTATGAGCTTTTTGTGGGTTTTTCGGGCTATGTGGCCATGTTCTAGCAGAGTTTCTTCTTGACGTTTCACCAGCTCTGTGGCTGCCATCTTCAGAGAATGCACTCTGAGCATTTGCACTTTCTGCAAATGACGGAAAAACAACACTGAAGGTGGCCACAGTCATTATCCCTCAGTCCAATCATTTACATATGCTTCATATGCCTTATTTCTTTATAGTAGAACTTGTACAACCTACTATACTTTATTACCTTTATTAGTAGTATTTGTATCTCCTGAATTACTAAGTTCATTTTATTATAATACTGCAACCACTACCTCTGAATACTTTTTAACAGAACATTTAGCACATACACAATACCTTATTATTCATAACAAAATATAGCAATCCAGTAGTAATTTCCTAGGGTGGGGCTAAGAGCAAGTAGTCTTTCCTCTCTAACCATCACAGTCAAGACCAAAGAATTAGGCAATAATCTGTTCCGGTCACTGCCCCCCTCACTTGCTTGGCAGGCTTGCAGTGGGACCTTTCAGTGTGACTAAGCCACATGGTATTCATTTTTCTGGTCGAATTTTGGCTGCTTTTTTCTTTTGTTTTTTGGAGGGACAGGTTTGGGAGCTTTCTGGGGTAGGGAGATGGGAAGCCAAAAAAAACTGTTGCATGTTAGGTGCGTTTTGGGAATTTTGGCTTGCTTTCAGGCAAAACCAAAAAAGCAACAAACTCAGAATCAGCCTGACTTTAAATATATATATCTTATATATATATATCTATATATGGTATGGGGGCTTTGGGGGGAACTTCAACAACCACACTAAGCTGGTCCCATAGGCTGCCCCATGGGCCACACTTAGCTTGCCCCTAGCCTACGGGCTCTCCCATTTATACATGTACTTCTCCATTCTGATCCAGCATTTCAGCTCCTGATCCTTGCAGTTCCTGAGCATTTCTCTTCATGTCTGAAGTTCACACGCAATGCTCAACACAGGCATTGCTCACAAGCCAATGTTTCTGTCAAGCCGCAGAACGACCCTTTCTCATTACCACTGATCTGCCATTTGGGAGGCTCCCATTCAGCCATCACTTGGACAGCCTTTTTTCTCACGCAGGGATTCCTTGCAACATCAAAAAAAATTTCTTTCTGTAACTCTCACTCCTACGGTGCAAAAACTAGCTAGGGGTCAAATGAGTTTCTTGCACTTTGCCTCCAGTAGGACATCGTTTGTGAGATCAGCTCAAAGGAAGAGTTCCGCCAGGAAAACACCCCAGCTTCCTCCTTCATGAACAAATACATGATGGGGAGGGCCCCTGCCAACGCCTTGTCACTTGGACAGAATGGGGGCACAATGCCTTACCTGTAAAACTCATATAATCTCATCATTATAAAACATTCCATCTTGCCATTGTTCCTAGCAAACCAACCTTCTTGTGGGGTCCATGTTACTCCCAATATCTGTTACTTCTGCCTACAATGCTCGAAGCGAGTTAGAGATGGAGTATTTTAATGCAACGACAGCCGCACATGCACCACGGGCCCTGTTTGGGCAAATCATGAACGTTAACTGCCATGACGGACCCAAGCAAGACTTTGGCTCTTTCCATCATAATGAAAGACACCTTTCTCAACCACACACCATCCCAAACACAACCAAAATAATAGGGAGCTTTTTAATTCCCATAAGAGCTGGTAGTGAACCCTCTTAGTTTTATTTAACGACCTAAATCTCTCTCTCTCTCTCTCTCTCTCTTCCTCTTGTGTGTTTTGTGCCTTCACGATGGCTTATGAATTAGAGAGAAGTGATATGAATTTTTCATAGGGTTTTTTTTTTTAGGCACAAAGGAATCCTCAGAGGTGGTTTTGCAGTTCTTCCTCTGAACAAGCAGTGGGGCCCTCCACAATTCATGGGCGAAGTCTAAGTAGCGTAGCAGACGTAGGACCCTTAGTGAAAGTAAAAACAACAAACAAACACCAAAAAACCCTGCAAATAAAAAAAAGTTTTTTAACAACCTGCAAAGAATACCCTCTTCAAGCATCCTCGTCCTCCAGCACAACTTAGAATTTGTTGGAGGACCTACACATGCACAGAGACGTTTTCTCTCTAGGAATCCTATGTCCTCCAGTCAAATTCTGGTGAATGTTGGCCATATAGTTCCTGCTGGAGCACCTAGAAATTCTTAGAGAGAACATATAATCCAAATCCCATGAATAATCAAATGCACAAAAATCAAAGCCACAAATGTGGAGGGCCAACTGTGTAGCCTACCTAAATCTGGTATTCATGGTGGTCTCCATCTGATACAAATCTATTAGCGTTCAAGGTTAGATGAAGTCTGGTTGCCTTTTTGACATATTTAGGCCCTTTCCCACTAATCTTCAATTCTGGTTTAGCCACCAAGTTACACTAGCTAAGACAAAAAGCAGTCAAAGGGAAGGATAGCTGCCTTTATTAGTAACTGCCCTCTGTATCCACATATTCAAAACATCCATGCCTTTGAAAATATTTTAAAATTTATACATTCCAAAAAGCCAAACCTTGATTTTGCCAGTTCATATAAAGGTTACCCTTTACTATTGCATTGTATTAATGACGCTTGCGTTGATCATTCATGAATGTTGATATCCACGGTGGGTCCTGATGGAACCGAACCTCAAGGATACGAAGGGCCCACTGTACAACATAATGAGACATCCACATATAGGGACTGAGCATGGGTGGGTTCGGCATGTACTTTTAGGTATGCTCTAACATGAACTACTAGGAAGAGGAAGAAGCAACATTAATTTTGTAGCCTGTGGTTGTAAAAACTGAGGTGTGAATTGGGCTTACATCTTATTAGCCATGTATTCCACACCTCCTCTTCCCCCCCCCTGTGGCGTCATTTAAACTGCATCATTACACAGCCTGCTAGCCAAAGCCAGACACACCATCCCACCAAAAGTTGGGTCTTCTCCCAGCCCTGTTTTTAATTCACTTCTGGGAGCGAAACTGGCTCTGTTGCAACTGAATAGCAAAGCTCTCCTCTTCACTATTAAGACTTTTCTCTCTGTCAGGCTGGCATTTCCTTAATGGCTCTAAGCAGCTCTTGGATAAAAGGCAGGATTGTGCGGTTTGGCCTGGCCACCCTGTTGTACCGCAGAGAGTGACTCACGACACTGGAGGCAGAACACTTTGGGCGGGAAGGGAACAGAAAGCAAACCACAGGCTTCTGTGTCATCAACTAAGCCACAAAGAACTCAAAGGTGCACACCACTACAAGGGAAGGAACACCACTATGCCCGTAAAATGTAACTTCTCTTTACCGCATATTGTTTGCCTCGACAATACTCCCACCCCATCGCACACTTTGCTGCATTCTCTTTCTTACCTAAGGGTGTTTGTTGCAAGATTTAGCCAATTTAAATGCTAGAGGAAATTTATTGAAAGGCCACCTCAACTACTCAAGGCAATAAATATTTGCTGTTTTGTCTAAAATATATTATTATTATAATGTATGTATAGTACTTATAAAATCTCCGATAGCGGGGGGGGGGGCATGGAAGAGGCATTTTTCACTTCTCATGAGAAGGAAGGAATGCATTTATGTGTTTCCTGGAATACTATATGGGGAGGAGGAGGCTTTTCTTTTCAAGACACCTGTTTTCTTCATACAGTACATTCATGCCGATTTAATGGATCATATAATGGGTACTAACCCAGCCACCAAATACCCATGAGTATATGTCTCCTAAACAATTTTCTTCTGTTGCTGTATGGGCCTCTTATACAGTCGGCCTTCTGTATTCCGGATTCTTACCCATAGATTCAAAGCATTTTTGTCATGAAAACTATTCCAACCAAAAATGTAACGAGCTGGGCAACATAGCCCAAACAAACCCACAAAAACCTATGGATGCTGTTGCGTCATGAAAGCTTCCGACTTCAAATAAAGAAACCTTGATTTTGCCATTTCGTATAAAGACCATTTTACTATCCATTGTATTAATGGGACTTGAACATCCATGATTTGTTATCCATGGCGAGGCCTGTGGAACCAACACCCCCCCCCCCCCCCCCAGTGTTTACTAAAGGGCCCCAATGTATCATGGAAACTAGTGATCCTTCAGGTACTTACATAATGGATAACTAACAGTTGTTTACACCATTTCTGTGTAGCTGTTTCAAGCATAATCTATCTTTTTCTAAAAAACGTAAGTAAGGTCACACCATATTAGCATCCTTGTTTATACTTCTTTAGCTTCCCTAAGCATACAGGTGTGCTTGTGCGCGATACACAAAAAAACTGAAAAGGGGGCCTTTTGCAGATGCTTACGCATCAGTGCATTAACCCTATGGGTGTGTACATTCAGGGTGCTTACCACCTCATCACTGACTAGTGGCGAAGAGGAAACCTTCCCTTCATTGTGAAACAAGATTACACATGAACACCCATATGGTTGAGACTAACAACACTTACTAGAACCACAGGTTGACAGTTCTGGGGGAAGCAGGGGCCCATAACAGAGGAGGGGTTTGGTTGTATTTAGACCAAAGGGGGGACAAAGTTGACGGCTCACAGGATATTCACTTGCTTTAAAAAGCCTACCGAGGCCACCAACTGGAGCCTGATACAAATACATACATAAATAGAGAAAGTTCTTCTGAGCCTCGGAATTGAACAGGCAGAAGTGAACTTCATCTCACAGTCTTCCATACAATAATCTACTCCTTCTCCAAACCACCTCCAAGTTCTTTATCAGACATATAATTTAGAGGTTTTTTTTTTTAAGGAGGAGAGTCAATTATTCAACATTAGGAATAGACAATCCTTCCTACTCTACGCATTTACACCGGATCTACCACTAGATCCAATCTTTACCCTTCTGGTGGGTAGCCGTGTTGAGTGTTTTCATTTCTCCTCAATTTTTCTTTATCCACCAAAACCATATTTAAAAACTGAACTTGGCCGCCTCATTTACATACCAACAGGAACTTTGATTTATTTAAAAACTGACATTTCTCACCCCAAATGACTACATTAGGTCTGTCTCTGGGGCTTTCCACTCCACCAAATGCATCTGAAGTAGTACTCTCACAGTCTACGAAAACTCATACACGTACTACCAACTTATTTATTTCACTTCGTTCAAAGGATTACAAGCTCTTTTTCCTACTGATTTTCCTGACTAACACAGATAAATCTTTGAATTCTTTGCCCCATTGTTATGCTTACCATTGTCCTGGTATCTTTGCTGTTTGCAAAAATACACAAAGAACAGCCACAGAATGATGTTTAATAACCTGGTAGGGTACATAACTTGCCATCTCAAGGACAAAAGAAAAGGCCATTGTTTTTCCCGGCAGGTGCTTCAGATTGCAATTTCAAGGTCAGACTTGAATGTTATTCTGATTCAGATTTATTCCTGAGAAAGGCCATCCCAACTGGCGCTTTTGAAACAGCAAGTCCTGCTTAATGTACTGTATGCCCTTGCCATGATGAGTAAAACCCTGCAGACAATATGAAAGGGAAATTCTTATGATATTGTGGATTTCTGGACCACATATAAAATGTTCCACACTCAGATTTGTTAAGACTTTGGGTGGTGTTTACTGTATTTGGCAGGAAAACAAGATGGGAATTAATATATATTTTGATTAGATGTCAGTTGTTTTTATATCATATTGCATCAGTGGCTCTTTGTTGGTTGTTTTACATTGCCAACGTACCATGCACACAATTGTACTATCACAGTGTGGCCGTGCCATACATGGGTGCCCACTATACACGGCTCTTTCAGCTTATGCTGAAGCCGCCACGCAAAAACAATAACTGATATTACGCATGCACGAAACCCATTCTATTCAATGGGCTCACGCATAACAAGCTTTGCCTTACGTGTGCGTGTGTGGGGGGGTGGGGGTCTGGAACTGATCCCCATGTAAGGTAAGGGCTCACCGTTATAAGTAAATGAGCTGATTAATCCTGATATCAATTGAAGGAATAAATACATAACTAAATTATGACAGACGGTATCCATCAAGAGGTGCACACTAAATTTTTCTATTTCTAGAATATTCAAGATGTGTCCTGGATAAGAAAACTGCTCATGTAGATGACCTTTGAAGTGCTGGCCCAGCAAACAATCCGTTTGCTCTTCTCTTTGAATTTTCTTCTTCACAATTTGCGAAAGTGCATTCAGGACGCTTTCTTACAGACACTGCGCAAACAAAAGTGGACCCCCGAGCCTGGGGCAAGGAATTGACTCCAAATCCCCAAAGCCCCAGTTCTACCATGTGGCCAGGAAGATTCTGGTGAGTCATTAGTTTTAAAAAAATCACCTTCCCTGTTTGGGGCCCTTTAACATTGCACCAATTATGAAACTGTGATTCCACATGGCTACCTCTTTATGGAATTCTGGGGCTTGCAGTTTATGGGAACAATTTAGACTTCTCTCTAGCGGAATTCCCAAACTACAAAGCCCAGGATTCAATAGGATGAAGCATCTTTTGAGCAGTCCATAGTTGAGTCACAGTGCTTTACAGTGTGAATTCTGCAATGGTGCTACCTGGGATGACACACATTCCTGGCAGCTTCTCTTAAACTGTACAGACCCCCAATAGTTTCTAATTGAAGCATGCAATATTTCTCTGATAAGGGGAATAGGATTTTGAACTTGCCTTATTAATGCTGAAGTGGCCTTTCAAAACCTCCATCCATCCCCATTATTCAAGGGAATTTTCATTGAGTTGTCAATGTGGCCCCAACTTCATGTCTTCCCATTTTTCATCTTGAATATCCAAACCAATCACTACCCGGGATCGATTGGAAAAACAGGAGAACGAAAGAGAATATATGTGTCAAAAAGCAACCTACTAGAAAAGAAACAATCATGAAAAAAAAGGAAAACTCAAGAAGTATATGTGTGGGTATTTTTTCTCGCCATACAAAAATGGAAGCAATTTAATTTAAACTACAGTTCCACTGGTCAGACAATTCACATAGCAAGTTTTCCTCCTCATCTTCAAAGTATAACATCGGTTACATTGGTGGTTATCTGCCAGCTGAGGGTGCCTCCTAACTGGCTTCATTAGAATTCTTATATAATATGAACATGTTAAATTCAGGCCCGACTGTACAGTTGCCGGCGTTTTATTAAAGAAAATGCACCAAAAAAGAGACCATGTTTTAGAAACCTAAGAATGCATATATTTTGTCAATGAGCAATGGACATGATGCCTTTTTGTAAAACCCAGCATGTACTCTAGACTTTCTCAAAAGAGTTACACTCTTCAGCGATCTTTAGTTGTCCATCTGCCAACATACTGTTGACAGACAGACAGACAGACAGACAGACAGACAGACAGACAAGGACAGAAGACACAGATTTTTTGAGGAAGGTTCTCCGACTCCACACTGACCACACATGTTGGGCTCTTTTTTTAATGCATCTTGGACCTAGTGTCATTTCTTTTCTTTGTTGGTGGAGCTTGCCACTATTCTCTACTTAGCAAGTTTATTTACTGATTTCACCCTGCATCGTCAGTGGCAAATCTCCCCAGAGCAATTTAAAAGTTATGGCCACTTTAGAAATAATTTAAAACAAAATTCGAAGTAGGGAGTAACCACTCAGGCACACCAAAACAACGTGGTCGAGTTAAGACATCGACAGAAAACACAGGCTAAAAACCTAGGAGCACAACACGGGGCAGATTCAGTCTAATGCTGCTGATGACTCAAAGGTCTGGAAAAAAATTAAAAGATAAAAAGTTACAAGGTCTTTGTCTGACGCCACAAAATGACACCAGAGTAGGCGCCCAGGCCGGTTCCACAAATGCGTTTATTTATGTTATGAACCCATGCCACTTTAGTACCCGTGCCTTAGCACCCCCATTGTCTAAATAAGTGTTTAGACTATTAGAAAGAAGCTTCATAAACGTAGCCGATGCACCTATCAGCAAGGCCATCTTCCTTTTTTCCTAGAGAAAAGAACTAGGCATTACTATAGCAATCTGAATGTGAAACCTTGAAGCCAACCAGAGTGGTACGTGTTGGTTACTCAACCACAATTGTAACACCAGCCCCCAAGAAGGAGAGAAGTATCACCTTCCCAGTGCAGGTTTGGCAAGCTGATGTCTCAGATTACTTCTATTTGCCACCACTGTCTTGTTCTGGATCGTCAAAACGTAGAGCTCGGTAACACTGCAGGGAGAGGAAGAGAGGGAGGCTCCTTTTAGAAGGAACAAAACCATCATTTGACAGGGAGCGAGGAGAGAGAGAGGAGGGGAGGAAAGGAAATGCTATATAGAAGGAGAATAAAAAACACACTTTCTCTAACTGCTCTCAAATGCTTCCCAAAACAACACAAAAACAAAAAAACACACCAACCCACCAAACCCACAATGTTCTTCAAAAAGGACATGCTAACCCAATTCCTCTCCAGAAGAGATGCATAATGTAGCACTACGATCTAACAGAAGTTTTCAAACTTGTCTTGGTCTCATTTGAGCTGTGAGGAAGGAACAGAAGGCATTGAATATGATTATACTGACACATAAAACTGGAAATTCATTAGAGCCCTTCTATTAGCCCAAGGAAAAATGAATACTTTACAATGAAATAATAAGTAAAAATGGAATTCTCTTTCTGTGCTGACAATAGAAGTAGTAAGGTCAGTTCCGTCAAGCTTAGGATATCAGCTTCATGTTTAAAAAAAAGCCCAATATGATACCGTTATAGTGGTTTTTGAGTGTTGCATGCTGGATCTAGAGCTCCGGAGAACAGGATTCAGATTCCCCGCTTGGCCCTGGGAAATCCACTGCTGACCCTGGGCGCGTCACACTTCTCTCAGCCTCATCGGAAAGCCAGTGTAACCTTGCTCTGAATAAAATTTTTGCTTCAGAAAATCCTTTTTTAATAAGATTGCATAGGCTTAGAGTTGACATTCAAAGCACCAAAACAACAAAAAATATCCGTTAACCCTTAAACCAACCGTCCAACTGGCAAATTTTTCCTGGCCTCAGTCTTATAAAAAATTACACCCAGTTGTTACGCCTTCACTCTGCGGCAATTTTTTTGTTTGGCACACAACCTGCTCTGGAGCAGGCCTCCTCAGTTGTCAGTTCTGGTATCCTTTTGGGGAATTTATTTAGAGGGATTCCCAGGTAAGTAATTATTGCCACAACGAAAAAAGGGACATACAATTCCTATAAATGGCCTTTATCCTTCCCATTCCTTACCTAATTGAATGCTCCTGGGCCAGAAAATCCTCCTAATGATTTCCTAACAAAATCTTGTGTAGTTGTTTTCATTTTTTTAAAAAAATACCACGTATAAAGGAACATTACCTTCGGCTTGGGCAAATAATCTGATGGCCGGGTGGGGGAGGGGAGAGGGAGAGCAGAGGAGACTCTATAGCTGACCCTATCAGCTACTGCATGACCAAAAATGGCCCAAAAATGAACCACCAGGCAAACAAAAACTAACCTAGGACAGTTTAGGCTGGGGCTCCAGGGGTCACCCATCTCCCCCACTTCATCTCTCAAGTGTGTTACACAAACAGAACTAATGTGCATTCTGATGTTCAAAGCATTGGAAGCAATTGGGTTGGAAAGATCTGCCGTTGAGACCAAGAGGGGAGGCGTTAGGCATGTTTGCGTCCACTAGGAAAAAGAGAGAAGGTAAAAAGAGAGGGGGGGAGGGGGGAATAAGGGCAAAAGCCAGAGGGAAAGTAAAAGAAGGGAGAGGAATAAAGAAAGAAAGAAAAATAATAAGGGAAAGAGACGGGACAGGAAGAAAGAAACACAAGTGAAAGAAAGGATGTAAAGGAAGAATAAGAGAAAGGAGAAAGAGAAAAAAGGAGGGAGAAAAACCCCGGAGAAAGAAAAAAGAGGAAAGGAGAGAAAGAGAAAAAGAAAGCAATGACCAGGGGGAAGAATGAGGAAGGAAAAAGAAAACGGAGGGAAGATGTGAAGAAAGGAAGAGGAAGAGGAAAAATAAGGCGAAAGGGAGAAGGAAAAGGCAAAAAAGAGAGGAAAGGGAAAGGAGGGAAAAAGGGAAAAGGAGGAGGAGGGAGAAGAATAGGGAATTTATCTATAGTAAAGTTAAATGTTTATTT
>NC_056523.1:110352174-110363381 GCF_019175285.1 Sceloporus undulatus | reverse complement strand
GTTGCCTGAGTTGTCTGAGGGACAGCAACCCGGCCCCCAGTTGCCTGAGTTGTCTGAGGGACAGCAACCCGGTTGCCTACCCCTGCCCTAAGGTCATCCTATCATGGGGGTTTCTTGGCAAGATTTGTTCAGAAGAGGTTTGCTAGTGCCATTCTCTGAGAGAGTGTGACTTCCCCAAGATCACTCTGGTACCCATAGATGATGCTGTTCTCCAGCATCCTATTTCAAAGGATTTCAAAGTTAATGCATTGATATAGGATGGGGAACACCTGGCTTGACAACAGTACATGTGAAAGCATCTAGGAGTCCTAGTACATCACAAGTTGAACATGAGTCAACAATGTGATCCTGCAGCTAAAAAGGCCAATGAAATTCTAGGCTGCCTCAATAGAAGTATAGTGTCTAGATCAAGGGAAGAAATAGTGCCACTGTATTCTGCTCTGGTCAGGCCCCACCTCAAATACTGTGTCCAGTTCTGGGCACCACAATTCAAAAAGGATATTGACAAATTAGAGCAAGTCCAGAGGAGGGTGATGAAAATGGTGAAGGGTCTGGAAACCATGGCCTATGAGGAACGACTTAAGGAGCTGGGGATGTTTAGAATCATAGAGTTGGAAGAGATCCCAAGGGCCATTCTGTCCAAGGCCATTCTGCCATGCAGGAACACAGAATCAAAGTACTACTGAAAGATAGCCATTCGGCCTCTGTTTAAAGACCTCCAAGGAAGGAGACTCCACTACACTCTGAGGAAGGAGTGTGTTCCACTGTCAAACAGCCCTTACTGTCAGGAAGTTCCTCCTAATGTTGAGGTGGAATCTCTTTTCCTGTAACTTGCATCCATTGTTCTGTATCCTGTTCTCTGGAGCAGCAGAAAACAAGTTAGCTCCCTCCTCAATATGATGTCCTTTCAAGTACTGTACTTAAAAAGGGCTATCATATCAGCTAAGAGAAGAGACAGTTAAGAGGTGATAATGCTAGCCCTGTTTAAATATTTGAAGGGATGTCATATTGAAGAGGGAGCAAGCTTGTTTTCTGCTGCTCCAGAGAACAGGACCCTGGACAGGACCATCTCGGAAGTACAATACTTTAAACTGATTCCCATTATGGTTACATGCTAGTGTTATCTCCGAATATAAATTAATCATTAATTGCTCCAAGACATCTTGATGACTTCCTCGACCTACATCCATGAACCTTAGTTCCTTCTTCCCGGTTATGGTTGCCACGGAAAAAGTTCAAACTTGTTTGTCCGTTTAATGCTGTTGGTCTTGATTCTTCTGTGATGTTTATTCAGTTCTCTGTTAGATTTGTGGAGTGTGTGTTTTTGCGTTATTTCAACTTGTTCTATCGGCCAGCCACAACAGATCAAGTTGAGTTGGGGGGGGGGGGGGGGGGTGGGGGGGGGGAGGGGGGGGGGGGGTGGGGGGGGGGGGGGGGGGGGGTGCCAGCAAACCCTGACTGAGATGGGAGATATTTCCCTTTAAAGAATAAATTTGACTTTTATTACCAGGGAAGATTTGTAGATGTCGCAGGTAAGCCTGATCTCACCAACTGGTCTTACAGTAGCTAGTGTTTCTTCAGTTTGTTAAGTGTTTTGGATAATGTTAGGACTTCCCATTTCTACTAAGAGTTACCTGAAAAACTTATTGTCTAGCTGAATAAGTGTGCTTTCTTGGTAAATGTAATGCATTTACTTATAAAAAAACAAAGATGAAAAAGAGTGGTCAAAAGCTCATGACCAGCTTGTGGAATATTATCACACCACATTGTTTTTAACTGTTTAGCAGCTGTGTTTGTCAAGAGTTGTTGTAATGAGAAGATGTAATCAATATCAAATTCATGAAGAACTGATTCACAAAATACACAAATCCTGTCCATACAAAACAAATGTAGAAAGATTCTATATATTTCCTAGCAAATTATCGTATTACGCTATTGCTTACAATACTTACGGGTGTTTGAACAGAACTTTCGGAAAATGGAAGGAAAACGGACAATTAAATGGAAATTAAAAAAAAAAGAAGGGTATGCAGATGCTTCAATTATTGAAGCTCTCTACCCCTCTAAAAGAACCCGTTTTTTTATCGAACAGACTAGTGTATGAGTAGTGGGTTTGAGTGTTGAACTAGAGACCTTAGAAACCATAGTGCAACTCCCCTTGGCCAGGGGAACCCTGGGTGACCTTTGGCCAATCACACTCATCGCTTTCGAAAAGGCCATGACAAAAACAGGAAGGGAAGCTTTGTGGCTGCATCCCTAGTTGTATGTGTTTTTTTTTCAGGCTAGTTTGGCTAATGGTTCTAGGAAGACGTTTTGTTATTCCTGGGTTTCACCACATCGTACTGGCTGGCAGATTTTCAGAAAAGAAGATCCAGCCACTGAAGGCTGGGCGAAACATCAGGAATACCGCTCATAAACATGGCCCAATAGCCTGAAAACCCACAAAAAACATGACAACTCTTCTGAATAATGTTTCAAAACAACAGCAACAACCCTATGATATAGAAGAGCGCTATGAGAGTTCAGAAGAGATTTGAAGGTACCGACAGACCATGATGAAACAATTTGGCATCGTGTTTCCAGAAGGCATGAGAAAAAGAGACTTTTGTAAGACCCAATAGAGCTATTATCAGTTGGGTTCTTATGTTGGGAACATTTTTTTGAAAAAGAGCTTTGAGGAATTTACCAAAGCATATAGAGCAAAAAGATTACCTGATTGGCTCCTAATATCCCACAAGACATGGAAGAATTTATTAAAATAGGACCTTACCCTGGCAGTAGCGTGGAGAGGAATTGTTATCTCCGAAATGAAAGACAACATAGAATGGTGGTGTCCTAGTCTATACAATTGGTTTACCATATAAACAATAAAGGGGACGTGTACCTACGGCCCTCCCTTACATATAGTAGAACTCATTTATTTAAATGGCGATTTATTTAATTGATATAAGTATACTGTTGGAATTATAGACGAAATAACCTCTTAGATTGGTGCATAAAAACTGTATACATGTTACTGTCTCTATAAACTGGAAGACTGGTGAGAATTTATTAAAATCATAAATGAAAGCAAATCAGATTTTAGTAAGAGGTAGTTACAATTGGAAAATCTTTTTCTACCTCTGTTTTACATAATCATTAAAGTACCCCAAAATTACTTTTGTGGATCTTTCAGCGCTTTATGACTTTTTCATTCATCAGTGATTTTTGGTATAAACTTGAATACCCCAACACTGATAAAACTTCTTTGGTTAATGCAGAGGTACATGACTAAGAGAATTACGCAGATTGAGTCCTGGTGCAAGCAGCCCTAACAAAAGATCACAATGTGGGCCTGTAATGGATGTAGACAAGAGGGCATATGGTCACTTGCTGTTCATAGGTGTATTTACATCATATGCTTTGTTGGACCTATCACCGTAAATTTTATTTGCACCAAGACAATTAGGTACAGAAAACTATAGCGATCATGGCAAAAAATAATAAATGTGGAAGTCAAAGGCTTTCATGGCTGGCACTCCAAAAAACGCCACAAAAACCCCCAATTAATAATGTTTTGATACTGTAGATGGATTTTGGACATGTTTCCGTGGTGACTTCAAGGCGTTTTCTAACTTATGGTGAGTTTAAGGAAAAGAATATCATGGACTGAAGGTGTGACTCCCCGATGGTCAACCCGTAAGTTTCCATGGCCAAGTTTGGAATCAACCCGGCTCTCCCAGGAGTTGTAGTCCAGTGCTCAGCCACACCACCACACTGGCTCTCAGTTTGGGAAGGATGCCTTAAGTTGCAGCGTGTACTTCTGTATCTTTTGATGGAATGTTTTTACCTGGACACAAGCAGAAACTGATACTTGCATTTGTTACATAAACATACGCAAAACCAAAAAAAGACCTCTTATTATTAAGCAAATAATCTGAAAGGTATTGTGACTTTTGGTTAGATGTATGGTTTTCAAACGTTTGTTTGAGGCAAAACATGTAAAACTGCAACGGTATTCCATTACAATACACAGCAATCTAGAATATGCCTTCTAAATGCGTTTTTTTCCAACTTTCTGCGACAAGAACGTACCAAAGAACACTGAGAAAAGGGAGATGATCACCCCCCCTTATATCTGAAAAGAAGCACAGCTCCCAAGGAGGGGCTTGTTCCGTCATTTGGAAAATATTAGAATCGTCACCTTGTGCACTTGGAAAATTCTATGGGGCAGGTAGCGGGATAACCAGAAGTGAGGAAACGGTAAGGAGTCTGTTTTCACACCCTGGAAACTGAGGTCGAAGCGCTTTCACTGGTGAAGGAAATAACCTTCAACTAAAGAGAAGGGGCCCTATTGCTCTTAGGGACATGAACAGCAAACAGTGCTGACACTAATGCCGTTGAGTTTCATCAAGTGAAGATGACTTCACAAGTGCGAGTAAGAAGGCATATGAGAAACGGTCACATACAGGTTTTTAATTTCAGTGCAATAGAAAGAGTGCCCTTGAAAACAAGTCTATGCGTGTCAGGTAGCTATTCATGCAATTGACTGATGTGGAAAAGGCCAAACTCTGGTTTGTTGAGATACTTTTTGAAATCCTGTCATAAAATTACTCTGGATAGAGTAATGCGGAGTAAGTGAACATTAAACAGTCAAGGTAAGGAGTCTTGTGCGGATGAACATTTGTGGCTTTAGGTGTCTGTGTTACCAAACGGTATATCAAACGTTGCCATCATGCAAGATTTGTAATTAATTTTTATCATTTTAAAAAACAATATAAAGAACATACTGCATATTTAAAGTACCGACGGTCCAAAATCCAAAGCGTGAATATCTCATTTCGCTTTCACTCACTTCAGTCTTAGTTGTTTTACTCAACCAAGTCTTTCAGTGTTGAAAAGAAATTAATTCAAATAGTCAAGAAAGAATAGCGCTGGTTAATTAATTGAAGTGAAATAGAAAGTACGGAAGTGTTGTTGCTATGAGTTTGCTGACCTTTCATCGCTTCAGCATTTAATAATGAAACTATATAAACGTGACTAGATTTTAAAAGAACAATTAAGCCTACCACAAGGTAGTTAACGAAAATAATAAGGAGCGGTGTGTGATTTGTGTGCAGAAAGGTATCCCAGGCCATAGGTTTCTGGATAATCCGAGTTTTCATAAATAAAGGTAACGTGAGTTTCATGCAACAAGTCTGGAATTAACGATTCAACGATGCCTCTGAACAAACCAAATGCCTTGATTGTGTCCTGAACCCGATGAATTGCTGGCACTATGAGCTGTAAGAACACGGTGATAAAAACCATTGCTCCACATTTTAGTACGCATTTTTAGAAAATTGACTAGTTGAGAGGCAATTCCGAATGGCCATCAGAAAACCGACTCACGATAATTGGATCACAATTAAGAACAATGGTAAAAAAACATTGCCTCGTTTTCTTTTTCTTTTTCTTTTTTTTTTTTTTTTTTTTTTTTTTGCTTCGCTGAGGCGTTAAGTTGTTCTTGAAATGTAAACTTTTGTGCAATGCATAGGCAATGACCATAGTCTAGCAAAACCGTGTAATATGTAAACCTATAGGGCCCACTACAAATGCCCTGAGATCACTGTTGACACCGAGGTTCCCGGACCCATGCTTTCAAGGTCAGAATGCTACAGTTCAGAAAACAGTAAAATAAAACAAAGGAGGCATAATTCTTGAAGATGAGTCAATGCGTGGCGTAAGTTCACGCTGAACATGACATCAAGCATCATGGTCACACTGATAGTCACCTCCAGGCAGGGGCACATATCCACCTATGAACAAATCCAACCAATACACAGCATATGGTTGTCATGTTCCCTCTGGCCGTGCTTCTATATACTAGACACTGTGTACGGTTGTAGTCATCCCATACACACACGCAAAAATCTAGGGAAAAAATTCCTACTGAAAAAGGCAATCAAAATATCAATGGCGGGAATACGTTACGATGAGGAAGATTGCAATGTTTGTGGCTCTTAGTCTAAACAAAGTAAATGACATGCTAAGGTTTATAAAAATAGCATGTGTTGTAGGAAGAAGTCATCTTCTTGTTTATCTATACCTCCTCTTCTCCTGTCGTCGCTTAAGTGGATCTCCTAATTTCTTAACTGTATTCTTGTTCTCCAACGAATCGGAGGGAGACTCAGGCTGAAGATCAAGGAGTGATTCCTGTGCAATTTAATAGTCATTTACTTCCATGAGATGTAGCAATGGCCATCAACTTAGGCTTGCATCTATAATGCAAATTAATCCACTGACTTCCACTTTAACGTGCCATGCTAACTGCTATGGAATTTTAGGATTTGTAGTTTGGTTAACTAGTTAGCCTTCTCAGTCAGAGAACTCTGGTGCAACACCCACTGACAAATCCCAGGATTCCATGGGATAGGACTATAACGGTTAAAAGAGCAGGTGTAAAACTGCAGTAATTGTGGCATGTGTGGCGCAGCCTTAGGTGGCTTAAACAGGGGTTTGGGTAATTAATGGAGAATGATCCATGACTACTACTAGTCACAATGGCTAGCCTCCAGGAGGACAGAGTCCATATAGGTGGCCATGGAATGGAAGGGCAGCGCCCAACCTGCCCCCTGTCCTTAACTCATCACTGAGAGGCACAATAGCTTTGAATACGATTGCTGACGCACTGTTTTGATCTGATAAAAAACAAACAAATTAGGTCCAGGTGCACCCAGAGTTACAGCATATGAAGCTCGAGATCCACTCGTCCGACAGTCTAGATGGGACAAATCGTTATAAGCCTCCAAGCCAGATTTACCTCTCAATCTCACTCCGTTCTGAAGATGGATGCCGTTAAATGTGACAGCTTGTGTATGGATTCCAAGTACGCTTTCCGGGTTCCTCTTAGTTTCTTCACATGCGCATTGCCTGCAGTGATGAAGTGACATGGGCCCTTATCACATGAGGGTTTTTGCAGCTCAGACCGGAAACCACTCTCCTTGTCCAACCATGCAAATTCTGTTAAAACGTGATGTATTATCACACGCTAATGTGCCTTTCTATATGGGGGGGTCGTTCCGAACCGATCCACAGTCAATCAGAAGTGACTCCTCATTTTTGTGATTCGGTAACAAGCAAAGTCAAAAAAGTGGTTTCCAAGCGTCCACTTCGATTTAAATCTGAATGGGTCTGGTGGTGGAAAATGCAACTTTGCTCCATCCTGGTACGCCCCGCCAACCTCCAAGGTCCCATATTTCCTATGATGTGGCCCTGCAATTTTACTTCCTTTGCTGCCTAAATAGCTCGCATCGGCTTCTATGGCCGTGCCAAGGAGAAATGCCCGCTGGAAGGGCGAGAGGCTACTGGGAATGAATGTATATCAACGTTTTAACATGGACAGAGCGGAGGGAGGCAGTGGTGCTGGTTTGAATGGAAAAACGGATGCTGGTTAGGATGCAAACAGACTCCAAAAGCCATAGAAAGGCTGCTGGTTAGATGAAAACTGAGCGTCCAAAGCCCATAGATAGAGGTGCGGGATTTCAAGGATGAATGAGAGGACGGCAAGGATGGCAAGTGTTTGGATGATATGGAGGGTGGGGGGGGCGGCAGGAGGCATTTAGGATGTTTTAAAGGGAATCAATACAATACAGACATAACACAATACAAGGAAAGCCGCTGGATTCCAGTGGACTTGGGCGGTATATAAATCAATCCTATTATTATTATTATTAATATTGTATTATTATTATTATTATTATTATTATTTATTATATTATTATTATTAGAAAGGAGAGGAAAACATGAAGCCTTCATCACATGAGGCGAGCATTCAGGGAAACGGACCAGGAAGTGACCCCCGTCGGCACCCCGAAGTGAAAGGGTTCACGATGCGTTCATACCCGTACTGAGCAGGCTGGCGCAAGGTGCGATTCGAATCGTGGTACGACTGGTAGTACCAGTGTGGTAATTCCAATGTGTACTGGCTCCGCGATGCCGCAGTAACGACCACAAGTTCATTCTTCATTTGTGATAATATCTCACGTGAATAGGCCTTGATGCAAATTGACTCTGCTTCTCCTTCACTTTGGATTGGCTCTGGAATTTGAGTTCCAGTCTCACTGTGAAAGGGCCGGGTGTCTTTCATATAAAAGCTGTATTTCTGGAATAGGGTTGCAGATGCTGAGGGAGGTGCAATCCCATGTCTCAGTGGTGCTTGAACTGGCAGGTTCTCCTTGTTCACAAAGCAATATATTGATATGTCGGCTGCCATGCTACTGGCATGTGAGAGATCTTGTTTGTCCCTTGAACTTTAACTAGTGTGGCCATCAATGGCGTTCTGCTCAAGGATGGGTTTTGGACACCATAGCTTGTCTTACCACGTGCAGATCTAGAAACAATAACCTTTTTTTGTTTATTTATTGCTGATCAGCAACTCAGAGTTCTCCATCGTGTGTCTGGTCTATCAAAAATATCCAGTTGGAATGCCACAGCAAACAATAACATATTCTAGGTGAATACTATATTTTTATAACTCTCCCCAGCGACCACTCCTAGCATGTAGTGAACCACACACTGAGATTCATTTCACCTTTTAATTTCGAAGTTCTAGTTTGACAGTTCAGGAAGATGTTACATGAGTGAGCAGTTAAAAATGTAACTCCTCCTAATCCTGGGTCCGACATTTGAAGTGGGATACTAAGAACTCATTCACACATTGGCTGTTAAGGTTGGATATTGTGTTTAACGGTTTGGAATGTCCAAAGTTGAGGCAGAGAAGGTAAACTTTACAACCCGCATAGAAATCAAGCAAGTTCTTAAGTACCCTTACTCTAGATAACAAAGGCAGTAATTCAAACCTAGGTCTATGTAAGTAGCTGTGGTGTTTCGGAGACTTTCGAACATGAGAGCATAAGTTTTGGAATGCAGTAAAGTTTACTTGGTCATCTCTTAATTTAGAAAGTGATCAGGAATCGGAATGGGTTTCTGTTCATCAAGAACCGAATGACAAAACCCTCAGGAAAACAGAAACTTCATAATGACCTAATTCTGACGCTGAAACAGCACTTTGTAGCTTGTTGACCACGGCATGCCTCATTTCTCCATTCGGAAAATGGCACTTTACCAATTACGTTTGAAATCCGGTAGTAATGGTTCCTTGAATAGATTCTGTTAACTAAGATTCTGCCTGCTGTGTTGTTGTATTATAGAAGCAAAAAATATATATTTATTAAGTTCATCTCCATAATAACAATGTCAAGCGAATTTCCAACATGCTTGGTCATTACATTCCAACCTCACTGTAACTCTTGTTAGGAAAACACTCCTTCTGGCACACTCGGAAATGGCTAAGAGGGAACTGCACCCGCTAGAATGCATGAGATTCCGCTTTCTTATCTCATACTGTGTCCTATACGACTACATGTTATTAACATGTATGTAACGAGGGTCCTTATCTCAGGGCATTATGGTCTTGCTTTGGACAGGAGAGAAATGAAGCTGGGTCGTGTTCTAGCAGACGTTTGTTGACTTATCTGGTTTCTGAGAACATCATTTAAAAAAAAAAATAGTTCTTGTCTTTCACAGTCATGAAATTATCTCCCAGATTAGTATGATAACATGCAAGAAGTAGTATATTTTTCAAGTAAAATCTTCCTATGTTTTTTGAATTGATGTTAAAGATAATGTCCAGTTAAACAACTTTAAAATGCCACTGATTTAAAGGGGAGAGTGCAGCAAGCAAGTTATGCACTAATACAGTTGAATGGCCTCTGTGTGTATGTGAAACAGGAGGGGAAGGGCTGAGGCAACAGTAGAATGGCGAACCATATCCTATGTCTGCCCAGCCTGATGTGGGGGAGAAAATATTTGGGAATATCTAAAGGCAGATAACAGAGTAACACTTCCCTTGAGTGTCCCAGGAACATATAAAATCCAAGAAACAGTGTGCAAGGAGAGGAACACCTACATGTCACCCAACCGTAGAGACCCCAAGAAATTAGTGGTGAAAGAAGCACGCGCAGCACATACCCTCACAATTAACACATTTAACATAAGTATCTAACCTCACCCTAGTGAATGGCAAGGGATCTTGAGTCTAATTCAAAGAAAGAGGTTGGCAGCTAGACTTCATAGACTTCATTTCAACTACTTACCTAAGATTGCATGTCGGAGTGGAGAATCCAAGAACAGAGCCATATAAGTTGTTTGTGAGAATGTGCCCAAATTGCCAAACTTTTGTGGTAGAGAGATGAAGTGAGCAAGTTAGTTACTTTTTTCACGCACAAACCCAATCCTTCAAGCCCAATAGGCATAGCAAACATGACTGCAGCCTCCTGGAAAAAAAGGAGACATAGTCTCTCACCGCCTGGACCCAGAATGATGCCTTCCCCAGCTCCCATTTCAAAGAGTTGCTGAATGGCATTTCTATAGGATAAGGACCACGTGGCTTAACAAGACTCCATAGAAGGGTTCTAGGGGTCCTAGGAGACCACAGTGGTAAAGTAGTCAACATGTGATGCAGCAGCTAAAAAAGTCCAATTGATTCTAAGGCGTACGATTGGGATTAAGTTAGTGTCCTAGATCCAAGTGAGGTAAGGTGCTACGCATACTCCTGCTTTGGGGTCAGCCCCACCTGGAATACTTGTTGATCTAGTTTCTTTCACCACATATTCAAAAAAGATGGTGAAGCGGAGCAGTCAAGAAGATACCAAAATGTTGGAAGGCTCTGGGAACTAATGCGCTTATTAGGAGAGACTAGGTGGCTGGGTATGTTTGAATCAAGTTGGAAAGACACGGCGGGGGGGGGGAGCAGGCAATCCGAGTCCAACCCTCCTGCCATGTAGATCGTACAAGCAAAGCACAGAACAGATACCATCCATGCTCTTTTTAAAGCCCTCCAAAAGGAGACTCCACCACTCTCTGAAGGAGTAATTTCCACTGTCAAACAGCTCTTATTCTCAGGGAAGGTCCTTGCCTAATGTGAGGTAAATCTCTTTCCTGTAGCTCTTGCCACCCATTGCTCATGTCCTATCTCTGGAGCACAGAAAGAACAACTGTGCCATCCTCAACAGGAAAATTCCCTTAAAATATTTAAACGACTTGCATATCACATCATAAACTCACTATTTTTCTGGAAGAGAAAGGTTCTAGGTATGGAACTGCTCGCCCCAGCTGGTCCCATATACGGTTCAGAAGTACCACATCCTGGGTGGAAACTGTGATCTCCCTAATGGTGTAGTATTTGA
>NC_056523.1:110351285-110352149 GCF_019175285.1 Sceloporus undulatus | reverse complement strand
ATCTCCCTAATTGGTGTATGTATTTATGTATGTATATACATGTGTGTACACATAGAAAAACCAAATACATTCCCCACAGAGGGAGATTACAACTCAAATCATAAAATGTGCAGCACGAATCTCTCTGTGTGTACATGTATGTATCTGTGTGTAAATGTGCTTTTCATGAAAAAGAAATGGATACTGTCACAGAACAGCTACTCCACACATTTCTCCACTGTTGTAATAGGATGGAAGTTTCTCAAACTAGATCCAAAGCTACAGGAAAGCCACACTGTCAGTGGGCTCCATGGTGTGGCCTGCAGAATATATTTAATGTATGTTTCTAATTGGGGGAGATACCATGGTCTGCAGAATGTATTTAATGTATGTTTCCAATGGAGGGAATCTCTATGGTTCGAAGAATATATTTAATGCATGTTTCCAATGGGGGACTCGTCACGGCCTGCAGAATGTTTGTAATGTATATTCTAATGGGGGGAGTCTCCATGGCACGCAGAATGTTTTTAGTGTATATTCCAATGGGGGGAGTCTCCATGGCACGCAGAATGTATTTAGTATATATTCCAATGGGGGGAGTCTCCATGGCACGCAGAATGTATTTAGTGTATATTCCAATGGGGGGAGTCTCCATGGCACGCAGAATGTTTTAGTGTATATTCCAATGGGGGGAGTCTCCATGGCACACAGAATGTATTTAGTGTATATTCCAATGGGGGGAATCTCCATGCCACGCAGAATGTTTTTAGTGTATATTCCAATGGGGGGAGTCTCCATGGCACGCAGAATGTTTTTAGTGTATATTCCAATGGGGGGAATCTCCATGGCACGCAGAATGTTTTTAGTGTATATTCCAATGGGGGG
>NC_056523.1:110349342-110351260 GCF_019175285.1 Sceloporus undulatus | reverse complement strand
GAATATACACTCAAAAATGCGGCGTGCCATGAGACTCCCCCGCATTGGAATGTACACTAAAACATTCTGCTGCCATGAGACGCCCCACATTTGGAGATACACTAAGAAACATTCTGTGTGCCATGGAGACGCCCCCCATTGAATATAACATTAAAAACATTCTGCGTGCCATGGAGACGCCCCAATTGGAATAATACATTAAAAACATGTCTGCGGTGCCACTGAGACTCCCCCAATGGAATATACAGCTAATACCTTCGCATGCCATGAATACTCCCCCCATTGAATATACAATTAAAAACATCTTCGTGCCATGGAGCTCCCCCATTGGAAATACTTAAAAACAGTCGCGTGCCACTAGAGGACGTCCCCCCATTGGAATATACCTAAATAACATTCTGCATCCAATGGAGACTCCCAACCATTGGAAGTATACATGAAAAACATTCTGCGTGCCATGGAGACTCCCCCATTGGAAACTACATTAAAACATTCTGCTGCCCCGGAGAACGTCCCCCCATTGGAATATACACTAAGATACGCTTCTTCATGGGGGGGGAGTCTCGGTGGCACGCAGAATGTTTTTAATGTATATTCCAATGGGGGAGTCTCCATGGCACGCAGAATGTTTTTAATGTATATTCCAATGGGGGAAGTCTCCACGGCACGCAGAATGTTTTTAATGTATATTCCAATGGGGGGAGTCTCCATGGCACGCAGAATGCTTGTAATGGATATTCCAATGGGGGAAGTCTTCATGGCACACAGAATGTTTTTAATGTATATTCCAATGGGGGGAGTCTCCATGGCACGCAGAAGGTATTTAGTGTATATTCCAATGGGGGGAGTCTCGGTGGCACGCAGAATGTTTTTAATGTATATTCCAATGGGGGGAGTCTCCATGGCACGCAGAATGTTTTTAATGTATATTCCAATGGGGAAGTCTCCACGGCACGCAGAATGTATTTAGTGTATATTCCTATGGGGTGAGTCTCCATGACAATCAGGATGTATTTAATCCATGTTTCCAATGGTGAGAGTCTTCATGGCCCGCAGAATGTATTTAATGTATGTTTTTCCTATGTATTGTTTTACTCCTCTATGACCTGCTGTCCCACTTCATTATGTTTTTATAAAAAGTTATTCAGAAGTAAGTTTCACTGATTTTAGCAGGATTTATCGAACTATCTACATGCCTATTAAGAAGACCCACTGAATTCTATGAGAGTTACGGTAATATATATCAAGTCTGTATAGGATTGTAATCTTATTTCCAAGAAACTTCTTTGAGATTATAGCTTTACCATATTAAACCACAAGGGACGCCCCTTCTCAAACCGAAGACGCCCCTTTCTAACCCTAGTACACCCCTTCGGCGCGTCTGTAACGCGCCAAAGTATCCCTAAATGCTGCACTGCTCCACTTTATCAGATATTATGAAATTTATTGTTTCTTTGTTTTTTTTAAAAATGAAACCATCTCCAAAGTTATTCCAATCTAAATATTAGAATGAAATTTCTTAGTATATATAAAAGGGTACAATAACCCTGATTATTTAAAATGTACTAACGACTGCATTTCTTTCATTATTTAATTTAGGCATAAACAGACATAGGTTAAAATGTCTAGTCAGCCTGTTCTTAGTCTTGCTCAAAATGGAGGACATTTTGCTAGGATCTGTCCTAGATTTCAACCTTCTTTCCAGGAGGAATTTCAAAATGTCCTCCATTTTGAGCATGACTAAGAAGCATGGTTATATTTCTCTTAGTGTTTTTAGCTTTTAACTGGTCATGTCCTACATTTTCCCTTGAACATCCTACATTTTATGGTGCCTTGACCTCCTTTAGGGTGAGGACATCTTGTCACCCTGCATGGACTGCTAAAAAGACCCATCCATGGGTTCTAGCAGTGTTGGGCT